>NC_089522.1:34223881-34321381 GCF_963924715.1 Thunnus thynnus
TATTTAAATAACATAATAGTTGGCAACTAATCGATTAATTGACTAATCGTCTTAAACAAGATGCTTGAATTTAGAGCATCGTGTACATGGATACAAACAATAGATGTTTGTGTGTGTGTGTGTGTGTGTGTGTGTGTGTGTGTGTGTGTGTTAGGCCCGTGTGGCGCTGGCCCATGCTGTGCAGGCGTCCCGTCATGACTGCAGTCTGTTCAGTGAGCAGCTGGAGGAGGACCAGGAGGCCAAGGGTGAACTGCAGAGGGCGCTGTCTGCAGCCAACAGCCAGCTGGCTCAGTGGAGGACCAAGTACGAGACCGACGCTGTGCTGCGAATCGAGGAGCTTGAAGACGCAAAGTAAGATACTCTGATCATACATACATATTAGTCATTAAAAGAGTTATTACATTATTTACTAATTACTGCAGCAAAAGCTGTCAGCTCCGTCGCAGATTCCTTAAAAAACTTCAAAGTTTTCCTGCTTCCTGTTAATTGTTTATTTCCTACATGTGCAGGTAAGTTTGTGGTTTCTGTTTTAACTGCATGACGATGACGTTGTTGTTTGTAGGAAGAAGTTGGTGGTTAAACTGCAGACTGTTGAGGAAGCTGTGGAGGCGTCTCAGGCCAAATGTTCCTCACTGGAGAAAACCAAACAGCGTCTGCAGACTGAGATTGAGGATCTGATGGTCGAACTGGATCGCTCCAACGCTGCTGCGCTGGCTCTGGACAAGAAGCAACGCAACTTCGACAAGGTCAGTCAGCAACACAAACAGCTGTAACCCCCGACAGTGTCCCAGTCAATGTAGGAAATGAAAGACCACACTCACTGTCTGTGTTTTCTTCCATTTGTGTGATGCAGCTGTTGAGTGAGTGGAAGCTGAAGTTTGAGGACAGTCAGTCGGATCTGGAGGCAACGCAGAGAGAGTCTCGCAGTCTGAGCACTGAGCTCTTCAAACTGAAGAACTGTTACGAAGAAGCTCTGGACCACCTGGAGACCGTCAAACGAGAAAACAGGAACCTTCAAGGTACTCTCCCTCTCACTCTGTCTCTATTACAGTAGCTATATGAAAAACTTACATTGTAATTTAGAACAAAACACCGTAACATAGTTGATGAATTTATCCAAAGTGAGACAGAATCTGAAAGTGCACTGATCATTTTGTCAAGTCAATTTATTTACGTAGCACCAAATCACAAGACCCAACATTCCCCCGCTAGCAGCACTTGGTGACATGTGGTAAGGTGAGGAAAAACTCCACTTGAACGGGAGGAAACCTCAAGCAGAACTGGACTCTAGGTGGGCGCCATCTGCCTTGACCGGTTGGGTTGAGAGAGAAAGAAGGAGGGACGGGGAGAGAGACACAGAGAAGCATAATAACAATAATAATAAACATAGAGAGGGTGTCTGCCCCCCGGACTGAATCTGGAAGATGGTTCCACAGGAGAGGAGCCTGATAGCTGAAGGCTCTGCCTCCCATTCTACTGTTGGAGACTGTAGGAACCACCAGTAAGCTGCATTCTGGGAGCACAGTGTTCTAGTGGGGTAATAGGGTACTATGAGCTCTTTAAGATATGATTGTGCCTGACCATTAAGGGCTTTGTATGTGAAGAGAAGGATTTCAAATTCTGTTTTGGATTTTACAGGCAGCCAATGCAGCGAAGAGTCTTTAGAGACTTGTTAGGGCAGCCTGATAATAAGGAATTGCAATAATGCAGTCTAGAAGTAACAAATGCGTGGACTAATTTTTCTGCATCTTTTTGAGACAGGATGTGCCTGATTTTTGCGATATTACGTAGGTGAAAAAAGGTTTTCAGGTTTCTAAATATTGTAAACATGACAGAAATTCAGGCTCTCTGATTGGATGTTTCTGAAATACACCTTGAGAGTTGTCGTTGACTTCTGTTAAGTTATTATTTCCACAGGTTTTGTACTTTTGACTTTCTATCAACAAACCAGATATTTTCTTACATGTTCTGTTCTGATGATTCAACCAGGAGAGTTTCCTGTCGATCTAAGCTGCCAGAGCCATGAATGTCTGAAATAACTCCTTCTTCCACTTTGTAACTTGATCGGTACCAAACAGGAATGTGTCTCTAGGTAATAATGCTGCTAGGTGCTCTCTAGCTACTCAGGCAGCAAAGGGTAACTGACAATTTACTAGCTAGTTAGCTTGAATTTTGTATGCAGTATTACCATAGAACAAATTCCTCTTTGGTACCAATATCATGTTGAAACTGTCGGCTGTTTAGCCGTACGCACACCCAGTGTAACTGGGTAGTGAGCTAACTTGCTCACCCAGCTTATACGCCACAAAAGATGTACATTTTCTCTCAAGTTTTCCACATGGTTTTCCATCATTTGACCTTTGACTGACGCTCTTTTAATGACGTTATCTTGTTGTGTCCTCTTCTTCTGCAACGGTTTAATGGCACCGATTGGAGAATTAGTGCCACCTGCTGTTTATCTCCTAATATTCACACAACATGAGTGGATGGAAACAAACATTGATTCAAATTTTCTTTTGATGTTTTTCTGGAACTTAAGTTAACATTTATGACATTCTGCCATTGTTTTTTTGATTAATCTTCCAGGAAACAAAACCAGAGCAGCAATCAAAACAAAACAAAGAACTTTCCACTATCTCATTTCTTAAAACAAACTAACAGTCGGTGAGCTGTAAAGAATAGTTTCAGACTGTTTCAGGTCACGTCAGTCCAAAGCCGTGGTCTGTGGTCATTTTTAAATGTCTATCAAAAGACTGTGTGGTCAAACTAGGCACCTTGTAAACACACTGAAGCAGAACTGATGCTGATAGTTAAAAGTCTGGTTGTGGATTGGCTGACTGGTTGACTGATGTTTGCTTGCAGATGAGATAATGGACCTGACAGATCAGATCAGTCACGGAGGGAAGACCATCCATGAGCTGGAGAGAATGAAGAAGATCCTGGACGTGGAGAAGAGTGATATCAGAGCAGCTCTGGAGGAGGCAGAGGTAACTGACTACCTGCTGTAGATACCTGTCAGGTTTGTACCAAACAAATTGCATACCAACCTGCTCTACCTGCCAACTCTCTCCCAACCAGGGCACTCTGGAGCACGAGGAGAGTAAGACTCTGAGATTTCAGATGGAGCTGCAGCAGATAAGGACTGAGATCGAACGGAAGATCGCTGAGAAAGATGAAGAGATCGACAACCTCAGGTACCAAATATATGAGGAATAATTTTAACATTGTCTGCCAGCAAATCAGAAGCCAGTATATTAGCAGCTAACAAAACCTTAAACTTCTCGACTAGAGCTGCAACTAATGTTTATTCATTATCGATTAATCTGCAGATTATTTTCTCAATAAATCGATTAATCGCTTGGTCTATAAAATTGCAATTTCCCACAGTCAAAGGTGATGTTTTTTTTCTGACCAACAGTCCAAAACCCAAACATACTTAGTTTAATGTAAGAAAAGCATTAAATCATCATATTTGAAAAGCTGAAAACAGTTCTTTTTGGCATTTTTACTTAAAAAAAGACTAAAATATAATGCAATTATCAAATAGATTAAAAGATGATTAAATTTCTGTCAATCAACTAATTGATTAATCGTTGCAGCTCTGCTCTTGACTAACTAATTCAACACCTGACAACTGCAGGTACCAAAGATACAAAAATATGAAGTGTTAATAACAGTGCCGTCCACCAGGCGGAGCCACCAGCGCTCCCTGGAGACCATGCAGGCCAGTTTGGATGCGGAGGTTCGTAGTCGCAGCGAAGCGGTTCGTCTGAGGAAGAAGATGGAGTCTGACCTGAACGAGATGGAGGTTCAGCTGGGACACGCTAACAAGCAGGCGGCTGAGAGCCAGAGGATCATCAGACATCTGCAGACACAGGTAATCTGAACTGATCTGAACGAAGATAGGAAGACCGTTAACTCCTCAGAGGCAGGAGGGAAAGGGTAGATAGAAAGGAGAGCTGTTAAATGAGTCATGAACAGACAAACAAGAAACACTTGTTTGACTTGCTGTAGAGTTATAATGTCTTAATCTGAATTAATTAAGAGTTAAAATATGATCCAGAAATCAACTAACATAAAATATATGTAACCAAAACAAATTTAAAGGACGGGTTCACAGTTTTTCCAGTTTGTCTTCAAACAATAGTCAGAAGCCCAAATGAACATTGAAACCTGTGTTTCTTGCTGTAATCATTCCTCCTGTTCATACTGACCATTAGAAGATCCCTTCATAATGACCTTACAATGGAAGTGATGGAGGACAAAATCCACAGTCCTCCGTCTGTGCAAAAATGTATTTAAAAGTTTATCTGAAGCTAATATGAAGCTTAGGATTTGATGACTTGTAGTAGCTTTGATGTCTGCTGTGTGTGGGTGTTGATTGACAGCTGTTATTGACAGTTGGCTCACCTGCTGCTCTCACTGGCTCGCACTGAGTCGGACTGTTGTAACAATATTTCACTAAGGTTAATGTTTCCTGATTATGATACCCGCCGTGCTAGCACAGTTTAGCTGAAGTAGCTAATGTTAGCTCAAGTGTGCATCGCTCGGTGTTCCCAGTAAGCTAGCGTTAGCTGGGGTCTGAGGTAGCGGGGTGTGTTTCCAGAGCGTGAAAGACAACACCCCACACTCCTTAACTGGAAGATCTTGGCTCCAAACGGAAACGGAAAAACCAGCTCCAATGAAACCAACTTTTCACTCTTTGGGGACATTTTTGTGAGTGAAACTCGCCCACAAACTGAGCAGAACAGGTCGCCTTATATGGACATTTTAGGGCATTGATGATGCTAATGGTGAAATCTCAGGAATGTTCAGCTCCTCATGAATAGGTGACATTCATCAGGCTGAAACCAGAGATTTAAAAAGAGTTTGTGCCATTAAGAGAGTTTGTTGGATCACTCGTATGAACAAACCTCACAGAGAAGTGCAGGTGAAGAAAATGTTCCTGCATGAGGTCTAAATATGTTGTGTCCTGTTCCAGGTGAAAGAGCAGCAGGTGGAGCTTGATGATAAGGTCCAGCTGACCAATGAGCTGAGAGAACAGATCATCCTGGTGGAGCGACGCTGTTCACTGATGGCGGCTGAGGAGGAGGAGTTGCGTGCCATCCTGGAACAGACCGACCGCAACCGCAAGATGGCCGAACACGAGCTGGTGGAGGTTGCAGAAAGGGTTGACCTGCTCACCACACAGGTACAAAACTCACACTGACACGCAGCAACATCATGCTGCTCCGATGTAATCTGTAATCTATAATCTCTAATATGTAATATATAATCTGTAAATTTTAATCTATAAACTGTCATCTATAATATATAATCTGAGTCCAACAGCAGTTATTGACAGACCTGAGAACTGATCAAGAGCTTCATGTTTAATTTTTTTTATCCAAGCAGTCGAGTTGACCACTTGAAGAAGTGTCTGTTGGACTGACTGACAGTTCAACTGATTGACTGGTCTGTTGGTTAACTGACTGATGGACTGACAGACTGATTGATTGATTGGTTCATTGATTACTTCCTGTGTTGCAGAACGCTGGTCTGGTGAACCTGAAGAGAAAGTTGGAGGCGGATCTTTCCGTGCTGACCGGTGAGGTGGAAGAGGCGACGCAGGAGAGTCACAGCGCTGAGGAGAAAGCCAAGAAGGCCATCACAGATGTGAGTCCTGAACCCTGACCTCTGACCTCTGTTCAAACCAAAACAAACCCTGAGCTGTTTCACAGGTGTCTGAGCACCTGTTTTAATACTGTTTTATTTTGTTTTCTGTTACTTTCTGCAAACAAGGAGACTTTTTTCTGTTTTTCTTTGAGGTTATCTGAATCTGAACGTGTGTGTGTATGTCACTAGGCAGCTCTGATGGCGGAGGAGCTGAAGAAAGAGCAGGACAGCAGCAGCATGTTGGAGAGAATGAAGAAGAACATGGAGAGTACAGTGAAAGGTACAAAAACACAGAGTGTTCAGGGTGGAGGCAGCATTATGATTGGTTAATCAAACAGTTCACCTGCTGCTCTTGTGGATAAATAATGTGTGTTGTTGCAGGTTGATGTTAACAGTAAGTGTCTTTAACAGAGCTGCAGGTCAAACTGGATGAAACAGAGGAGATGGCGCTGAAGGGAGGAAAGAAACAGCTTCATAAACTGGAGACAAGAGTGAGTCCAAAATCCTCAAGACTTTAAATAAAGACATACACGATGTATAGTTTTTTAAAAAAAAGATACAAATTGATTCAATCCTCTTTTTTATTCCCGACATGACATATTCTCCTTCCAGAATCTACAAATATGCGAATATTGTTGACTTCTAAAGTTTTCCTGCTGGACACAATATGTCTCCTTCTTCACTGAAAAGACCATACAGGAAACATCTTGTTATTTTTTTTTTTGTAGAAGAACCACACCAGACATAATGTATCGGTAATTGTTTATGTCCTAAAACATGAGGGAATCTTCGAGATAAAGGACTTGTGCGTTAATAATAAACATGAGTACTTACAGGAAGTGAAGCTGTTTTAAGAAAGGAGGACTGCTGTGTGTGCAGGTGAGAGACCTGCAGACGGAGCTGACGGTGGAACAGAAGAAGAGCGAGGAGTATCAGAAAGGAGTCCGCCGCTATGAGCGGAGAGTCAAAGAGCTGACGTACCAGGTCTGATCACGTTTATCACACGGTGACATCACACACATATTCGCTTGGTTCTACGTTCTTTATCGGTTCTGTCTGTGTTGTGGTAGTCGGAGGAGGACAGGAAGACTCTGCTGAGGATGCAGGAGCTCATCGATAAGCTTCAGGCCAAAGTTAAAAGCTACAAGAGACAAGCTGAGAATGCTGTGAGTTATTACTGTTATTTGATCACACTGGAAATAACAACTAATATAATAAATAATCCCAATAACCCCCCCTCTGTATTAATGTAGTTTAATGAGTTGTTGTCCTGTTATGTTTGTTGTTGTCTTTGTTTCGTGCTGTTGTGTTGTACTACTGCTGCGCAAACGACTGTCTTCTGGGGACAATAAGGTTATTGAATCTTGAATCTTGAAAATCCTGCGTTCTATATGAAAAAAAATATTTTTAATTTAAGGAAAATCCCCAATAAATTTTATAAAGTTTGGGGTAACCTGCTAGATTTCATAGATACTCTAGTTGTTGAAAGGATGAGATGAATGCTTGTTGAATTAATTAATTATTTTTCGCTGTTTGTTTTGAGAGTGTGTTTACTGTTGTTGGTGTATTTATCTTTATGTTTTATTATTATTATTACTTGGATACCCTATTAAACTTGCTTAATATGAATTGTTGTTAAGGGGAGTGATATTTAGATTTTTCCTTTTTTTGCATGTGTGTGGGTGTTTGCTACGGAGACTCCCAGAGGTCAAGAGAAAAAAGACAAAAAAAAATATGAACATGCAACATGTGTGAACAGACAAATAATATGAGGGAATTAACTGTTATTAATTAACTGCAATCTGTGCATGTTTGAAGGCCGAGATGGTTCATTAAACCTCTGTTCAGCCTCCTCCTCTCACATACTCTGTGTTTTAATGCTGCTGAAATCACAATGCATGTCATTCTCATTGACATATTTTTCAGTTTTTGTTGTCAGATAACAGAACAGGTGTGAAATTTGATCACAGTTCATAAAGACTTTGTCAATCAGCAGTCATTGTCAAGCTGTTGAGCTGCAGATAAATTTGTTATTAAATCATCACGACATCGTGAGACAAAACAAAAATACAGGTTAATGGCAGCAGCTGTGCTTTGAGATCAACTGTATTTACATTTACCACATCTGTAGCTATAAATGAGCTGCAAACGTGTATTTATGCTGCTTGCTGTGTTGCATTCAGGCACTTTGTAGCTGTACTTGTAATTGTATCACTCATTTTAAATGTCCATACAGCTGCTGTCATTAACCTGTATTGTTGTACATTTTGTCAGATGATGTTGTGATCATAAAATAATGATCTAAATAATCTTTAGTATAAGCCAAACAGAAACCAATATTAATATTTGAGAGTTTGAAAAATCTGCTAATAATATATTACTCGATATTCACTTTTTTTTTACACAACCCATAACATAAATACACTTTCTGATAAGGTTCCCTTGAATTAGTTTCTATAACAAATGCCACCAAGAAAAATAAACTGGTCACTATTCTCTGGTGAACAAACTACAGACCATTGTCTGACAACAGAAACAAAAATATGTTAAGTTAGAGCAGCTATATCATGAATTTGGCTGCATGAATACTCAGTGTAGATGATCACAGAGAGCAGGAGGTTTAATGGGCTGCATGGTTTATTGATCTGTTTGCACGGATTTCCACATCAATATTTTTTTCTACCACATGACCTCTTTGGGACTCTGTGGATTGCTGCTCTTTTGGATGGGATGTATTTTTTTTTAAATTGAAAAATAAAGACATAAATAAGGGAGAAACAAAAACCTAAAAAAATTTGCTTTTGAAGAACAAAAATTTCAGTCACTCCACTTCTTCACCAGACAAAGATTCATCCTCTAATAACGCCACCAACTGTCAGATAAGATAAAAAAAAAAGTTCTGCTAGCAGCTGTCATTGCTCTGTGTGTCCACCAGGAGGAGCAGGTGAGCTACGGCTCAGTGCGCTGCAGGAAAATGCAGCACGAGCTGGATGATGCCGAGGAGAGAGCCGACGTCGCCGAGGCAACCGTCAATAAGCTGCGGGTCCGAACCCGTCAACAGACCAGCAAGGTCGTCATGGTGAGTCACACTCAGAGACCGCGTCCAACCCAACATTTATTATTAAATTATTAATAATATAGGATTCAATAAATCATCAATATTATCAATGTGAGCAGCATTTTAATTTTGTACCTGATTGAAGATGTTTTTAAATTTAAAATCCATCCATCTAACCATATTTTATGTTTAAGCAAACTTTTATGTTTGTGTTTCTACAGATTGCTGAATGAAGCTCATCAAACACTATTAGTGTGTTGGTTGTTTTTTTGTGATGTTTCTCATGTTTGGTTGCTGTGTGTTTATTTGGATCATGGATAGGGGAGATGGGGGGGGGGGCTAAATCTACTGTACGTAACCATGTCAATGTGCTTCTATATTTCTCCACTGTAAAGCATTGTGAACTGGTTTGATCTGCATTTCATGGTACTGTGGTTATATGTGAGCAGCTGTGTGGAATCAGAACACCTGTTTCAGATGTTATCTCTCAATTGAATGGATGTTATCAATCAGCCTCACCGATATGGATTAGAGGGAGCCTGCTACACCTGCTAGTAGGTGCATATCAACCCACTGGAATAGGACCATGGCACCTAACAGTCAGTAATATGCTGCTATGTTATGTTATGCTACAAAATAATGATATGACAACGTTGTGGTTAAAGTCTGGTTAAGTTTAGGCAGGGTTTAGGTTTAGGTTAGAGTTAGGAAAAGATCATGGCTTGGGGTAAAATGATCACTTGAAACATGGTTTAACGTGGCAACCATGTTATGAATGCAGTAAAATGCGGTAAAAATGTCAGACTAAACAGCAGGAAAATGCATTGAAAATGTCCTGGCCGCTAGATGGCGTCTGTGAGTCAAAGGTGACGTCTATCTTACCAATGGATGATATAACCCTTCTGAACAAACTAGTAGGTGTATCAGGCCCCTTCTAAGCCGTATATATGAAGCTGATAACCACAGATAGATCTCATTCAATCAAGAGATAACATTATAAGCGGTTGATCAGAAACAAGTTTACTGCTTTTTTATGTGTCATTTTGAATGAAAACTTTTTGAGTTTTAGCTGAAAATGCAGAGAAATGTGCGTGATTTAGAAGCTGGTCGAGCAGAAAATAGGATATTTTGACAATAATCTTAAATCAAGGTCTGCTTCTTAGCTTTACTCAGCAAACTGATCCCATGGTCTTCATCAGTGGATGTATTTTGCTGTTGTCAACAGCAATACTTGTGACCCAAGTATTATAACTAAGCATGTTCCATTCACTGGTGAGAACCTTGAGATGTGATTGAAAGCTCCTGAAAAAGCTTGAAAATTGACCTTGACTTAAAATGAATTAGTTGAACTGCTACATTATATCCAAGGTCAAGAAGGATTTTTCACGCTTAAGAAAAGATGCAAAGGGACAATAAGTCATGTTTACATGCTCCACACATGATGTTACACCTGTTTTAAGTGATGTTTTTGAGATAAATGCTGAAGCAAACACCTCTGTGTAATGTTAAAGTTACTTGTAGTGCTAAATATTGACAATAATCTGCCAGCTCTACGCAGCTTTTTTTAGTTCATAGTTTTGGTTCTCCAGCTGCACTTACACTGTAAAAAAATAAATAAATAAAAATTGGACTTACATTCATCAGGGGGACACAAACACAACTCAATGGGATTATCATGTTGCTCTGTATCTGTTGGATGTGGAAGCAGGCAGCTGTTTGGTAACATGTTTCTGAGAAAGTTTTTCCCCATTAGTGGTCAAAAATCACTTAATACTGCTTAAATGTGATCATGCTCACAGTCAGAAAAAAGCACGATCACAATAAGATATGTATAAGTCATAATATGAAACCATGTGCCTGTATTCAGAACGTATATTTGAGCAGAATATTGATGTGTGGGTTTTACTGTAGTCAGTAATTGTGACTGAAATCTTCAGTGTAGTAAAATGAATAAATAAATACCTGATGTTGATGTTTCACCCACAGTTTGCTGACTTCTTTAACTTTCCCTTCGACACCACAAAATATAAGATATATAAGCCAAATATACAGATGGGTGACAAATTAAAGGTCTGAATGCTTGACCCCTACAGTGAGGGGATCTGGTGGCTCTGTTATGTTGTGGGGGTCATTTTGCTGGCATGGTTTGGGTCCACTTGTCCCCTTAGAGGGAAGGGTCACTGCTAATCAATACAAAGATGTTTTGAGTGATCACCTTTATCCTATGATGAAACATTTCTATACTGATGGGAGTGGTCTCTTCCAGGATGACAATGCCCCAATTCACAGGACACAATGGGTCGCTGAATGCTTAGATGAGTATGAAAATTATATGAATTATATGATATGGCCTTCACAGTCACCAGATCTCAACCCAGTTGAACACCTATGGGAGATTCAGGACCGATGTGTTAGACAGCACGCTCCACCATCATCATCGAAGCACCACATGAGCAGTATATTTTCAAGAATGATGTTCCTCAGCCTTGTTATTGATTCTACAGTCTCTTGAATTCTTCAGTAGGGATGAACACTGTTCCTCAAAAAGATATTCCCTCATTTGATGTTTTGATGATGGTGGTGGAGAGCGAGTGTGAGACAGCCCCTCAGGTCCCTGCAGATCCAGCTCACAGACAGGCTGACAGTGGTGCTCATAGTGGTCCCCCTGAGCCAAATCAAACAAAAACATATTTCAAATTATTACAAGCTATCCACCACTCTGAAATATAACAAATGCTGTACAAAAAATACATTCCCTGTTGGCATGATGAGGAAAGCCAACGAGATCACTATTTTCAATAAACCAGTGTCCCCTAACCCCACTACTCTGCAAAGATTCAAAATTAATACAGCACAGTGGATGGAAAATAATCTGACAATGTTGGCTGACCACTACGACACCATAATAGCTAAACTAAGACAGGTATAATTGTAAGCTTACTGACACTAGACACCTCCCATCTCTGCCCCAGGCTAGACATCTATCTATCTAGCATCTATCCCAAGTCCAGTCTCAACAGGCTTAGAACAGAGATCGATTCATAGAAATCTCTCTACCAACAACAGTGACATTCAAAGTCCCACACTTCAACAACCTAACCTAACTCCACCACGGTGACAGCCCAGATACACTACCTCCCCTCTAATACCATCTAGCGATGTGTCACAGGACAGACAACCGTTATCACCAGGTGTTGATGTAACCTCCCTAGCTCTCATTTCCTAACCAGCTGGTACTCAGGAACAGGATGATCTGATGTCAAAACAGCTTGGTGTTTCCCTCTCCAGCCACCCCTCACCTCCCCATATCACCGACCACTCCTGAGCTGATCTCTGACCCACTTGCCGTCAGCACCTCAGCCACCGACTGGGTTTCCCCACAGGCCTCTTCTGCTCCCCTCATTCCTTCTCCACTAGTATCTTTGAGTCCTACTAGAAAAAAACAGCTCACTTTAAAGTGGGGATCTTAGTAACTACAACCTTCAGGCATCTAGCCTGAAGGTTGTAGTTACTAAGATCCCCACTACGACACATAGTAATGTACTTGTAGCAGGCTTTGCCCTGGCCCCCCATCTCCACCGTAGGGAATCTGGAGTTATCTTTGATCACGATATGTCCTTTAACTCCCACATAAAACAAATCTCAAGGACTGCCTTTTTTCACTTACGTAATATTGCAAAAATCAGGCACATCATGTCTCAAAGAGATGCAGAAAAAATAGTCCACGCATTTGTTACTTCTAGGCTGGATTATTGCAATTCCTTATTATCAGGCAGCCTTAACAGGTCTCTAAAGACTCTCCAACTGGTCCAGAATGCAGCTGCATGTGTACTGACAAAAAATAAGAAGAGAGATCATATTTCTCCCATTTTAGCTTCACTGCATTGGCTTCTTGTTAAATTCCGGAATAGAATTTAAAATCCTTCTCCTCACTCACAAAGCCCTTAATGGTCTGGCACCATTGTAACTTAAAGAGCTTATAGTACCCTTTTAGCCCACTAGAACACTGTGCTCCCAGAATGCAGGCTTACTTGTGGTTCCTACAGTCTCCAAAAGTAGTGTTGAGCCTCATACTCCATGTGCATGAGACCAAGGTAGGCCTGCATGTAACCCACAAGGCCTGATAACAAGGAACAATGGGAGTCCAATACAGATGCCACATCCCAACATGCACTGCTCAGTTCACACCTAGGTGTTAAACCAGAAACTAGTCTCTCGTTGGCAGAGACACTCCCAGCATAGAGGAAGTCCCAGCTACACAGTCATGACCTCAAAAAACTGAGAGTACCCAGAAAAACTCACCTACCAAAGTAACCATGCAAGGGGGAAGCTCTGTCCCTCCGTGAGCCAGCTTACTGAAGGAGGTAAGCTTGTGCACGTGTCCTTTTCCCCTACCGACTGGAAGTTACTCCCCTCTCTGGACGAGCTGAAATACAAATACCAGATCTGAGGGAGACCGCTGCTGCTGCAACACAGCGCTCTCACTGCCTGCAGAAGGAAGAAAAGGATTTTCTTCATTAAGACGCAGATAACTTCTCTGCCTGGTTTGCAGTATTACTCTCAGAGAGCAGGTAGAAGTTCAGTTTCAAGCCGCCGCCGCCGCCTTCTTCTTCTTCTTCTTCTTCTTCTAGTAACTTGAGTTGAGTGCCGAATAAAGTTTAGTCTGGCTACACTCAAACATTCAGCAGCGTTTATTTCAAAATAAAATACTGTATGTGTCTACTTCAAAATTAAATTACTATACAAAACTTAATATTACTGATAAAACAAACAAATTAACTTGTTGCAATAAAAGATTAAATACGGATACATTTAGTTGAAGAACAAATGAAAAAGACCTCTTAAGAATTTTCTTGAGCTCTTGGAGGCCAGCTCAAAGAGGAATCTCTTTGAGGCTGTTTTTATAAGTAAGGATAAAACTGGAGGAGTTTGGGTGAGTTCTAAAGGGTTTGGCACTCAATTTCTTTGTTCTAGGGGCTTTAGGTGTGGCTGGTGGTTTGCAGCCTGCATCTCCTGAAGCAAAGGAATTTTGAGGAAGTCTAATGCTGAGTTTTTACATGCAAAACTCACACTTCAAGTAACCGTTGACTATTATTTCACATTAAAGCTGTAAACACATTCTTTTCATAATGTTCAAGCATTTCATGATATTTTCTGATAAATAACAGTCCTGCAGCTTGTATCATATTTGTAAAACCATAAAAGAAACAGTTTGGTAGTTTACATATGTTTCATAATAAGTCACTTCTAACAACAAACGTTAACCTTCATATTAACACTTCATGATGTTTAAGCATACAACCTTCATTGATTCAACTTTCTCAAAGTATTTACACATCTCAAACCATCTACTAAAATAAAGTTTAATGCTATAGTCAAAGGAAATAAAATTAGGCAACACCTAGGTGATTAGATTACTTTCAGAAACAAATATAAATTCAACGTCACCCTTACTTTGTCATATAAAAGCATTCAATATGACTATTGTTTAACAATAAAAGAAAACTTTAAATTCAAATCCTTCAAACATTATAGCTTTACATTCTTATTGATTCAGAAACTTCATTCTTTCAACACAACTACTTGTCTAATTTAACTATTCAAATATGATTGTCTATGAGTTTAACAGATCACAGCTTAAACACTTGGGTGATTTTAAAATACAAATACATGGTTACCAAACATTCATTAACTCTTCACATAAGGGAATTTAACCCTTGTCAATAGAGGGTAGTATTGTTACCTGTAGTATAAAAGGTTAATACAATCTCAGTCTTATATCTCTCTAGTAGATAGTTATACACCTATGGAAGTTATAACATTCTTCTTGTATTTACATGACAAATAACAGGACATAAGTTACAAACTTAGGAATCCAGGGAGTCTGTCTCTTATTTTCCTTAAGAATCAAAGATTAGTTAACACAATTAAAGAGCAAGCAGTTGTCCCCCTACATTATTAATATTAATAATTTCTTGATCTTATAATTCATAACTATCTCTTATAATTATGAATTATTACGTATAACCAAATGCACTCCTACCAGTCCCAACAATAGAATGGGAGGGAGATTTGGTTCGGGGGTCAGACACACTCTATACATTTAAGAATAGGCTTAAAACTTTCCTTTTTGATAAAGCTTATAGTTAGGGCCGACCAGGCTTGCCTGGACCAGCCCCTAGTTATGCTGCTATAGGCCTAGACTGCCGGTGGACTTCCCATGATGCACTGAGTTCCTCTCTCTCCTCCTCCTCTCCATCTGTATGCATTCATGTACCATTAGTGCATGTCACTACATATTGCTCAGATCATACCTTTTAATATAATCTGTAACTGTAATAAATGCAATTTTCTCTGTCATATTTATTTCATCACTGGTACAACTGCCCTTTTTCTGATACCACAGAACGTGCTTAAAAAACAAACAAAAACATATACTATTATTTACTGTAAGACCCTGATTGGTTCTCCAACAAAAGAAGACATTGTGATGTTTTAGTTCTTGCTCCTTTCCTATATGACAGCACATTAACCTGTGGTTCATCTCTAGTGGGATGTGGTGAGACTGACAACTAAGCCCTAGATGCATTAGATGTTTGAAAGGGGAATTTGAAACTGCATGCAAGATTTCAGTTAATATTTTCTTAACCAGTTTACACAGCCTGGGTGACGTGACTCTGTGCAGCATTGCACGGCCACAGCTGAGAGTAGCAAAAACTGGATGGAATATGTTTGAACTCTTCTCAGTCATTATGTTTTTAAACAGAAAATTGGACCACTTAAGCATATATAGTTTATTGTGTCAGATCGATGAATTGCAGTTGGAGAAACACTTGGTTAAAAAACTGCTCTTTGATGATAAAAAAAATCAGGAGTCAGAGGTCCAAGCAGCAAAGTAGTTTTTATACCCTTGGGTCTGCATAGGTCACACCTATTGTTCATCCTTATCTTTGACCAATTATACCATTATATTTTATCTTCGTCACCCATTGTTGGTCAAAACCCTTCAAGACAGGTTTTGAGCTGTCGTGGATATGTACTGGCATATTCAATTCTATCTAGTTATATTCATTTTTTTTATATAGTTATTGGGGATCATTTTACACCATTATTGCCAAGTTGTTTTCTGGCCTTTATTTTTTTTGTTCAAGTTATTCTTGTCATTTTACACCCTTATTTCTTGATTTTCTCCAGAGTGTATTTTTTTAAAAAAGGTGAAGACGTTAATGTAGACCCAAGCAAAGTGACATGTAAAACACACTCAAATTTCTCCAGTGTATGACTATGATTCTTTTACCGTGTTTCTATACTTATATCGTGATTAAATGTGATTCATGAGATTACAGATACATCATCAATAAGATTTTAACACACTAGCTTATAAGATTTATGAAAACAATCTGCATAGCTTAATATTGTCTTCGAGCACACCAATGACACTCAATGAAAATACACCACTAGTTAACTAAGCATAATAGTTAACTACTTGGTAAAAGAAGCAAAGTTGGCCAGAAATCTCTGCTTAGTGTTATTTTGCTTGGCAGTCATTCCTCTTGAAATTCACCAGCCATGTATCCAGATGGATATGATGGGAGGATGCTCCAGTTCAAATACACTAATGATCCAGTTTGCTTTCAGCATTCTTATTGCCTGTGTAGATGTTAGTGTGTAGGATGTCGTAAGACATTTTAGGCATTTCAAGTAGTCACAGGACAACAACATGATCTTGCCAGAATTTATTCTGAGAAATCCATCCAACAAGAGTCTTTCGCGCCTGGATAGCAGGGGCTTTGAGTGGTGAAACAATGATTAGTATAGTTGGTTTAATTAATTATACAGCACATAGTTTAGGAAAATTCAAAATCAAATTGACACAAAAAGTATGATTTCCAGAATAATAGATGTCAAACTAATACCACAAAGATTCATAGTATAGACAGTTGCAACGAAAATCCAACAAGTATTAATCAGGCATGAATATCTATAGTCTGATTAAGGCTCAACACCTCATGAGTAGATTAATCATATTGCTCCTCAGCATGGCATCTTAAAGAACACCAGAGATACGGTGGCACCACAGTTATAAAGTGCTTAACAACAGCAAAATAAAAAGCCGAACCCAATAAAATGACAGTAAGAGCATGATAAAAAGAACATAAAAGTAAGAATAAACTAAAATAAAGAATCTGATAAGATATCAAAATAATAAAAAACAATAGAGTAGATCATTAGACATACACAGCAAGGAATTAACTGAGTAAAAGCGCATTAAGAAAGTGTACTTTTAAAAATGTATGGGTTATGTAAATTAAAATGGACAGATTGATAAACTGGCAGACCTGGGAGTTACTAGTAACATTAATTAACACAACACTTATTGGCAGTGTCAATCAGAGTGTACTTTGACAGAGGTCCCTTGGTAAAGTTGGGAAACATTCCAAAATCCAAAATTATGAACCTCTCATTCGTAAAATGTGAATGGTGTGAATTTCATTCTGTCAGTTCCAACAAGTCCTCCAAATTAAACGACCACAGAGGTAATTTATACCTGCAATCCAGAAAGATCCTTTGGAGCGTCTGTCACTCAAAAGTAACTATAGGTCGTTTATGGTGACTGAATTTATGACTTATAGTGTTGTTTTTGGTTTTTGGGAGGACGAGTTCGTCAGTTCAGTTCATTGAATCCAAAAGTGATATCATGCAGTAGCCATTTTGAACACAATATGCAACTCAATATAGGGGTCAAATGTCCCCTCAGATTTTTTGAGGTCTGTGATTTTTGATTGTAAATCTGATTCTAGCTGTTAGGAGCAGATAGAAAAGTAGCTGAGAACAGAGTGGTCATTAGATATCACTTTTTCTACTCAAAAAAGAAGCTACAATGCTATGACGGCGGCATTTGGAATTGTTAATGCATAAAAGACCGTCTTGGCTATCGATAAAGCCGTGGCCAATGTACAGCAATGGTGACTTTTGACTCACTCTGATGTATTCAAAGACACTTTGCTGCTCATTAAATGTAAAATACTTTATCTATGATGACAAACTAAATTCTGCTCCAAATGAAACAAAAACGAAAGTTGACTCAGAGGTAACAAACCCCCCCCCCCCCCCCCCCCACCAAAAAAAAAAAAAGAAAGAAAGGCGGTTAAAGAATTATATTTTACCACCATTTCCATTATCCCACATTACTTCCATCTTCTTCCTGTCACCTATAGCCATATATGGTGAGGCACAGGAAGCTGTCAAAGTACTAAGACTCAGTGTTCGCTAACACATAACCACAACCAGAATATGAGTCCAAATACATTACTATCACAATAATCAGTTAGCATCTTCCATCATTCTCTCTTTTTCTATTTTTCCATTGTTTTAACAGTTACTTTAAGGAATCCCTGATACTCTGGTACTCAGGAGTGTTTTTATCTTCATGTTTGTCTTGATTCACCCACTCCATCAGCTGATCTTTCTGATTCTGATCGATGAGTCCCTGCCGGCTGTACACTGTCACAAGATTGGTGTAACCTGCCTTGTAGTAGCCCCTGATGCCTTCCTTTGACATCTCATTATGAGGTGGTCTTCTGTTTTCACCTGGAAGCAGAATGATGGGTGCAATGAACAGTAGGAAAATGTTTAAATATTGCATGGTTATAGTTGTGCATCCCAAGTGCACTCTGTTATTAAGTATAGTCTCCAAATACCCTGTTTTATCATTTTATTGCCACTTTACTTCAGTAGGACTTGAGAGACTCTGAGTGGCTTTTATAGCTTGTAAAAGCATACAACATAATGATAGTATGAATATCAATTTCCGAATCAGTAACTTAAAAGACAGCATGTATGAAAGTAGTGAATCTCCTAATTTTATGGCAGATTAAATTTTGTCCTCTTCACTAAAGACTTTGTGTGTTAATTTGTCAGCATACATAAACCACGCCAGCTAGGTCTTACCTAAATCAGCCATAAGTTCCTGTGAGGTCAGAGGGTGAGCCACAATCATAGACTGTTTCAGCATTGTCTCCACATCTCCACTGACAAGACTTTCTGCTAGCAGCTCCCTGTGAGGTAAGAGGAACACAAGAACACCATCTACAGGTCAAGTACGAGATCACTGGATTCATCTGGTTGAACTCTCAGAGGAAAATCTAATATTTACCGGCACTTCATGGCTTGGTGGCTTGAGGCCGTGGTCAGAGCACGTTTATGATCTTTGGCCAACACCTCCATGGCAATAAGATTCCGCCCATTATTGTCATCCTTTATGCTCTCTATCATTTCATAGAGTTTTGGATTACTGTTTTTGAGCTGCTCCTGTAGCTCAGGTTTGTCTTTTGTCCTCTCCCAAGCTTTGCGAATGGAATCCTTGGGGGGAACGTGGTCTGCATTCACTGTTCCACTGTTGTTCTTGGATTGTCGAGCATCTATCAACCTGGAAAACAAAAATACATTACTGTTTCATACATGGCCCTTATATATTATGCCCTTATTGAAACGTAACTTCATGGACATCAAATAACTGAATAGCAGTTACACTTGGACAAATTAAACACCATGTGACCAGTTCAGAACACAAAGGTTTGAAAGTATTCTGGCGTCTCTCTTGTGGGATTATTAAAGTGACTTACCATTTGTATTTTTCAACAGATGCAAGCTTATAGCTTCTGATAACGTCACATTCAACAGGTTTGATTGAGCTGGTACTCTTCAAATATTCCTCTTCGGTAAGAAGTTCAGAATGGCTGGCTCCTCCTGGCTTCGCTCCTCCGGTGATGGCGTATTTTCCAGGGTTTTTGTGGGATTGGTCATAGCCTCTCTGAAGCTTAAGAATCGGTGCGTACGAAGCAAGA
The DNA here is from genome assembly GCF_963924715.1 of Thunnus thynnus. Classification (NCBI taxonomy): domain Eukaryota; kingdom Metazoa; phylum Chordata; class Actinopteri; order Scombriformes; family Scombridae; genus Thunnus; species Thunnus thynnus. Next base: position 34,243,442 of record NC_089522.1, read on the forward strand.
TGGTCCTGAACCTGATCAAAAAGTGTCTCAATATGGTGATTTGCTCACATGAACACATTTACAGAATTTATCCTTGAAGTCACAGTGGTGTTGCTCTCTGACTAATATCCCATCATGCTTTATCTGCTGCAATGTCCAATCAGTAAACAGGAAAATTTTACGTTTACAACCAACAATTCAAACATGAGACACCGGCATGATGGGACTGTTCTTCTATTTAAAATCAACACCTTTTCATTAGTTAGTTAGATCAAGCTAAGATGCTCAGTCCCAGATCTCAATAAAAACAACGCGGACATGGAAATATGAAGTCAATGTCTACTATATAACCAGACTATAGCTTAGTGGAAAGGCTTAACTTTTGAGGTCATTAGGCCCCAGGAATCTCTACTAAGCAGGACTAGCGAGTATTGATCAGTTACCAGACCTATAATAAGCTGCTTTAGATTGCAGCTGAAAGGAGTAGCTCTGTAGCATCTGTGGATGTTTGAAATTTTTTAAGTAGTAACTTTTTTTTAAGTTTGGTGATTTACAATGAATGTTGATCAAAGCAGCTAAGTTTCTATTTACACTACACCTTCAGTAAAGTATCTCTACAGGAGATCTGACTCTGTCCATGCCCCCTGATACACTCACAGCACTCTTCCCCCTGTGCTCACTTTACATAAAATGTTATCAACCTCTAAGATGGATACTCACTTCATTTTTCACTTTCTCACGAAGCTTCACAGCAGCTCCTTTAAGATCGCTTCGATCACTTCCAGTTGCTTGTACGATTGCATAATAGAGACTATTCTGGTGCTCTGAGTTCACATTGACCACTGTACCATCATCTTGAACAATGTCAAAATGGCCGCTGTAAATCTGCTGTGAACTGCTTTTCCTGAGAAAGAACAAATGAAATATCTGAATGTATACCTTTTAATCCACAAATATCACAATCTTATAGGATACTGTAGTTGTACTACTTAATCTGCATATAATTAAATTGAAATTTCAGTAGGATTTTCTCAGTGAACTTACCCTGGTGGCTGCAGTTCTTTTACTTTTGTCAGCTGTAGTGTGATGTTGCCAGCAGACTTGTCTGTTCCTTTGTAACGTTCCTCTGAGAGTCTGTTTCCATGCTCATCAACGACAGTGAGGCGAATCCCTCTACCGTTGAGTAAGCCACTTTTTGTGAGCACGACAATGTCAAAATCTGTGGCAGGGTGATCTACATTGCTTATGTGTTCCATGTAATCCATTAAATCCATCCGTTCCTTCTCTGTTAGCGACTTCTCAGTTCTGTGACTGGCTGATCTCATGTTGTGCTTGTGTCTCTGGTCATCAAAAAAACTTTGAGTTTTATGTCTGCCCAGAATGTTGCCAACAGCTTTACCAGTAGCTTTGTTCAACTTGCTCTTAAATTTCTTTGTCAAAAAGGAGGTCATATGTCCAGAGCAAGCCTTGATAAATGCTTGGGACACACTGTCTGCAAGGGTGCTCAGAATTTTGTCCTTAAGACGTTGAACATCTGGTAAATTGTGTCGTCCATCTTGATCATATTTCTCTGCATCTTGCTGAAGCTCCTCAATGTCTTTCAGTAAAGTAGGAACAAAAGTTTCATCAATGACCCTTTTTGTAGGAACAGAATTCAGTATTTCAATGAAACGGGTACTGTAATCTGCAATTTTCAAACCTAACTCGACACCCTTAATAATACCAGAATATTTTCCTTTGTTTATGTCTATTGCTCCATTGCACACCTTAGTGAGTCCACTGATAACATCATGCACTTTTGTGCAGTCCATCATGAGGTCAGGAATTACTTCTTTAGCTAATACAGCAATTGTTTTAGTCATTTCTTCCTCATCCAATTTGCCAATCTTAAAGTTATCTTTCTGCATGGCTGCTTTTGGGACCTGTGAGCAGATGAAATCAGTGATAGCTTTATCCAAGTCACGGTTCTGCTTCACTGCTGAAGTAACAACATCCTTAAAAGCTGAATCCAAAATCTTTTTAAAGGCCTCCTTCAGGCCTGCATCAATTGCATGGTTCAAACCAGTGACCACAGCTTGCTTCCCTATTTCCTGTGCAGCGTACTTGGCAGCATATTTGAAGTTCTGCTTTACAACTGTTGAAGTTGTCATCTTTTTCATTGCACTTCCAAAGGTTTGTTTACCAACGGAGGAGATGGTAGACTGAGCAGTTCCTTTGATAGATGAAAACACATGTTTTCCTGACTTGATGATATCCCTGGCAACAGATGAGAAAGACTTAGTACCATTAAGCAGGGATTTTGTTACCTTGTACACTGCAGTGACAGCTTTCTTGATGGCACTGAATCCAGCAGTAAGCAACGACATACCAATGCTGATACTCTTGGATATCGCCCATTGTACCCAGTCAAACGTTCCTTTTACCATGCCCTCTATTCCACTGATCATGTCTGATACTCCCTCATTTATCAGGCTAAGTCCGATCTGACTTGCAGTGCCAAATGAAAAGGCACAAACAAGAATCCCAGCCAACACCTGGATTACTCCGATGAAGAAGCAAATGAGAGCATCAAAACAAAACTTGGGTTTCTTTTTCACCTCAAAAACAATAGCAAGGCCAAGCTCATAGAGTGCCATTAGCTCATTTGTGATGATGAAATCTTTTTCCTCTAACAACATGTAGACGGAACATTCCTCTGTTATTGCATCACTCTTGTCTTTTTCCAGCTCCACAAGTTTCTTCAATGCATTATCGATGTATGTCTTCCACGACTTGAAGATGTTCATTCTGGCCTCCATTTGACTCTGAAAGTTGTTGCTGTGTGGTTTCAGTTTGTCAGTAACAGACATCTGACAAGAGACCATTGTGTTTGATGTTTCTGAGATATAAACACCCACGGACTTTTTAGCCTGTTCCAACAGTTTCCTTGCCTCTGCTTTATAGTCACCCTTGGCCAGGTTGATGGTGATGTATGCCTGGTTATAGAGTGCCACAGCTTTGTACAGTGGGTCAGAGTTTGCTGCCTTCTGCCAACAGGTTTTAGCTCCATAGTCATTTGATTTGTTTCTGCAGTGTTTGTCAGTCCTGAGAATGGCTTGCTTAATGTGATCATAGAAATTGTCACTTTCCCCTTGCAAGAGCTTTCCCTTAGTTTCATTCATTGTCTTGATGAGGTCTGCCTGAAGGTCATGGATGTCATCATGTCTGTTGATATGCTCCTCATGAAGAGTCAGCCAAAATGCCCATGCTTCTTTCGAAGCATTCAGGGCTGGCTGATAATCAAACTTTTGTTTGTTTTGTATTTTCTTGTACTCCTGGTCAAAGTCCATGAGGGATTGACAAAATGTGGAAAAAAGTTTTTCCTTCAAGTCTATTTCTACCAGCTCATCACTTTCCATTTCACTTATACGCTTTACTTCATACTCTTCTCTGAGCTGTCGCATTATCTCAACAGACTGACCTTGGTAAGCTGGAGCAAGATGATCCTGGTTCAGAACCATCTGGACCATGCCGGGGTTTCCTTTCCGAGCAGTGCGACCAAAGATTTGTTTCTCCACTCTTCGATTGCGTGGGAAGTGCGTGAGAAGCACAAAGAGGCCACCACATTCATTTACTTTTTTCTTGACCTTGATGTTTGTTCCTCTCCCTCCAAGGTTTGTTGCAATGATAATCCTCCCTCCACTAAATTTACCTTTCTCAATGTTGTGTCTCTCACTAATTGTGTACATCGTGATCTGGTGTGGCTTAAATCTCTCTTCGTCTTGCATTTTCACATGTAGCTCATCTGCTGTCTTGACATCTTCACATATCACCAGGACAGCTTGTCCTCTACTTGCTGCTTTCCAGGTAGTATCACAAACAGTCTGGATCCATTGGTCATTGCCCCCATTCACCTGCAGGGCTGGCAACTCAACCACTTTTTTATGACGATGAGCTGGAATAGTATAGCTCTTTGTTCCGTAATGCCTTTCCAGAAAGTCTCTCTCTGCATCTCCCCCTAATGTGCCAGAAACACCAAATATGCCATTTCCACGGATGTACCGTTTAAAGTAATGGAAGTTAGACATGTAGTTGGTCACACTGGACAAAGGTGAAATTGCAAGCTGATGTTTCATCTCCAAAAACTGCTGGAGTCCATTACCCCACTTCTTGTTTTTCTCCAACACCCCACTTGCTTTGAAGTCCACTGGAATTATGGCATCATACTGATGCTGGTCAGGATCACTGGCAGCTACGTTGTCAGCAGCTCGTGAAATGTCGATCATGTACTCTCTGCCCTGAGTCATCCCAATGGCCCTCAAGGCATTCTCAACAAACACTGGTAACTGATTTTCAACATATCCCTTCAAGAAGTGAGGGATAATGATGAAGTTGTCGTGTTTATCAAAATCAGAATATTCATCTGAGTACTTAATACAGGACTTCACTGCACTCACAGTTGCTTCAATGAGAGATTTTTCTGACATGATTTCACATGCTAATCCATTTTCAAGGAGTAACATGCTGACTTCTAAGTCAGCATGTCTTTCCTCAGTCCCGTAACGTTTGGCTTTGTTGTTCTCTGCCGAATAGCACTCAAAAGCCACACTGTTCTCCATTACTTCCTGAAATATACTTAGAAGATCATACTGTTGTGAAACTCCTATTTTCTTCATGACTTGTTCAATCGCTCTCCAGCCGTCATCCTGGTAGTCATCACCTGTGTTTTCTGTTTCTGTCTTACTCATAGCTTGCCTCAATGTCTCAATATCCTCTGATGAATAGAACCCCAAATCCACACCTGGCAGCAAAATGTCAAAGGCTGAGAAGCTGTCAGATGGTTCTGATCCCATAACAGCAGATGTTGCTGCCTTATGGAAATGTTGGATCCTTGTTGCCCATTTTATCTCTCCTGTATCTAGCATTTCAATTGGTTGACAAGTAGATGTCATTGCCCAAATGTTGGCGAGAATTTGATCCATATGCCTCAAACTGCTGGCTTCATGAGACAGGAATGTCACTTGAACTCCATTATCCAAGGTCATGTAGTCCACTTCATCCACTATCACTAGTTCAAATCCTCTTGTTCCACGGGTAGTTCTCCTCTCAAACTCTTCTTTTAATGTGTCTGCTGCAAAAGCACCAACAGTGCCATACACAACTTGTTGTTTGTATGCCTCTTCTAACAACTTATCTGGTTCCACAGAGGAAGATTGTTTGGAGAGGGGTGGGGGTACTACAGATGATGTGACACCAAACTTTCCAAAAAACTTCTTCCACTCCTCCTGGTCTCGTCGTGCAAGAACTGGTGAGCTTGTCACAATGTCCACCTTTATTCCACGAATAGCCAGGATTGTAGCGAACATTGCCAAGATCGTGGATTTCCCTTCACCTGTGCCAATCTCAAGGAGACAGCCTTTATTTTCAGTTAGCTGTGACAGTAGGAGCAAAAGTAACGATGCCAGCTGAGTCTGTCTTGGAAAATAGCCTGGACTCTCGGTTCCATCTTGCATCTTGAATGTTGTGCTGTCTTGCACGGCTACAGACATTCCAATCAACACTTCCTTCAGAGTATTGATATCTGGGTTTGCAAAATCAAGAGATTTAATCTTCATCTTGAGATCCTCTATATCCTTCTGAATAAGATCTTTCTTCCAATATTTTGGAAGTTCTGTTTCCATGTGTCTGAGAACATCCTCAATCACTGTCAGAATATTCTCTGGGCACTGGGATTCAGAGAGTTCCCTCAAAATGGTGTCAGTATCTTTGTCCTTGTCTTCTCTTACTTGTTGTTGTAGAAACATTAGTGGCTCTTGCTTCTTCAGAGCAGAGAGGGTGAGGAGGCAGTTTAGCCTGTAGGTCTGTACCATGTGGAGGACTTGGGGAATCTGTTTGTGGTCTATTGATGAAGCTTTGCGAATGAAGAGCATTATTTCTGTTGGTGTCCAGATGTTATTGAACAGTATTTGACCCAGAGTCTCCCTGCTTTTTGGTAAAAGCTCTGAAACTGCATCAAGAATTCTCAAGGAAATCGGCTCAGCCAGAGTTGGATTTGTGACGTAAAGTTCCTCAACCAAACAGAAAAGGAACTCATACTTCTTATCCCAGTGAAGTGAAACCACATTTTCATCTTCAATCTCAGTGGTGCCCTGAAGAGTTAACTTCAGAACTGCCTCAAGAATGGTGAGTTTCTCAGTCAGAAAAAGTTCCTCATATCCCACAGCATGGTCAAACGTAAACTGAGACCACTCTGGAAGCTTGTTTTCTCTGCAATATTGGAGCGTCAGTTCATTATGAAGTGTTTTAATCCTGTCCTCAAGCCCGCAGTCCTGCAAGTCTTCACTCTCTGTGATTTTGTATTTTGAAAGAAGTTCTTTGAATTTCTGCTCTACATCTGCAAGCTACATGGGACATTAACAGAAAAGAAAGAATACAGAAGAGGGGATGCACGTGAATTAAAAATGCACAGTTATATTTGATTTTGTAAGGTTTTCAAATACTATATTTGTAAAAGGATTTTCTTTAGTTGTATAGAGCAAGGGTCAGGAACCTATGATTTGTTTCATTCCTGGATTTTATATGGCTCTCAAATATTCCAATGTTGACTGAAAATACAATAAAAAATATGATGCTGCAATTTAAAAGTATCAATGTAATTGATTAATTCATAGTAATTATAGAAAAATGATACATAGTATTTCAAAATAGTAAGCTTTTGCTCTCACAAGTGCCTCTTTTTTTTATCCACAGCTGTAGGCTAATAGAAGAATAACAAAGGCCAAATATCGGCCAAACTTTATTTTGAGCGGTCCCTTGTAGATGACTTACAAAATATCAGCAGACTATCAGAAACATAAAAGCGACACCTCAGTAATGAATATCAGTTGACTGGTGTCATATATTTATGTGTTGAATATATGTTGACAACAAACATTAGAATTCTGAATTTATGTGTTCAGTAATTATTAAGGTAAACATCTATTGATATGAACTTGGACACTCCAAATGAAGTGAAAGACAACTGAACTCAGTAGACTGTCAACATACTTTAGGTTTAGGATAATGGTAAGGTTAGGTTTAGGGCTGGGGTTAAGGATTCATAAGTTAAGTAACTTTGTAGGTAAACGTCAACAGATTTGAACTTGGACACTCCAAATAAAAGATTATCAACAGACTTGATTTCATCTGGGTTATGCATAGTCTGTTTATAGTTTACAACTCATCTGTAAGGAACTACTTTGGATATGTTATGGATAGTTTGTAGATAGCTCACAAATCACCTGCAAGAGATCATACCAACAAAGCAGCATCAGAAATTAACGGGGGGCAAGGGCAAAAATGCCCCAAGAAATCTCACAATGCCACTAAAAACCTTGATCGAGGGGCAAAAATTGCCCCCAGGATTTCGGAAATTTTTTTTTAGATTCACCAGTTTAGGTCAATATCTTAATTCTACATGATGCCATCATTTTATTTTCTTTCAATTAATTTAATTTCAGTTTCCGTCTCTCACACTACACTGCCTGACAGAGGCGTTGCACTCCTGTTGCACCCGCAGAGAAGTTCGCTGCCAGGGTGGACCGCTAATGTTACCTCCTTAAAAAAACTCCAACTGTTCCACCCAAAGAAAGCAACCTAAATCCCAGGCCGTCACCACCACTGCCACCAGCGAGCAAAATAAAGACGAATAAGACTAATTTTGAGACTAAAAGATGTTGTGTAGCTGAAGATCCATTGGCCCAATTGACAAAGTTTTTTCAGTTACTACAGGCTCTTTTGAAAAATGTTTCAGTTTGTAAGAGAAATTTAGATTGTTTGGGTAAAAAGGTTCCTGACCCCTGATATAGATGCTGATTTTGAAAGTAGCTCATTAATGCCATACCTCATTCCTCTCGATTGCAGCTGCATCGTCCTCTATTTGCTGGTGGAGAACTTGTGTGCGCTCATGATGGTGCACCTGACCTTTGAAGCTCTGTTTCTGACGAAGCTTCTCCCTCGATCGAGACAGTTTCTCTCTGGAGATCTCACTCTCTCTGTCTATCTCCTCTTGAATCCTTTGCTCCCGTTCCAGACGCTCCTGTCGTCTTCTCTCCTCCTCCCGCTGGTCTTCCTCCTGTTTTCCTGTTGAAAAGATTCATACGTTAAGTTTTTTTTATTCTTTCCATCAGAGGATATGCTTTGGTTTGATAATTTTTTTCATAACCAAAGCAAATCGATACTTTTTACATCAGTGTATGTGTTGTGTGCTAATGACCAAATAATATTTTGGGGGCCAATCAATGGAGCTCTAGCGAAAGTTCAGTCAGGAAGAATATCTTTCCATGCATAAGCTATAGTTATATTTCTCATACCATCATGCAATTCACATCTCTCAGGCATGCTCACTCATAATTTCCTTTGCTGTCATTATCTGGGCATCCATTGAGCTATCAGCTGATCACATCTAACCAACAGCACGGTGACATACCTTCATTGTCATCATATTGCGACTGTCTTTTTAAATACATTTTCTCCTTCTCTGCTTTAGTGCTTTCATACTGCCATTATAAAAGGAATTATTAAAAGCTGCTTCAAACGATTTCCAGCCTCTAGCATTTGGAAGGGAATTGCAACAGTAAATCAAAACAAACTCTTTTGTTTGTATTGACTTGTCCTTTTGCTCAACTACCCTCCCTCCCCGTTTCTCCCCCCTTTCTTCCAAGAACAAAGCTTACGATAGGGAAGAGGAGATTATTATCAGTCTGGCAAAGAAAATCAGGGAACAGAAGACAGACAATAACAACAAACTGACTTAGAGCCGGGCGATATGGCAAAAAATATGATAACAATAATTTTTCCATATTGATCAATATTGATAGATAATTTGATAATGCTGCCAGTTTGAAGAGTATCTTCAGAGGGTTCATTAGTTAAACTTTATAATAAATTATTAACATATGATTACACAAACATTTAACTTTGCAAAAGCTTTATCTGCCTAACAAAACAATACAAGTTAGTTTGCCTTGTAACTTATTAAGATAATATAAATAAAACTAAAAGCTGTGACTACTATCACATCAAATTCCTTTGACCATCTCTCAGTTTTAGAGGTAGAAATCTGAGTAAAAAGTGCAAAATTGTAAACCAGCCATTATGCTACATCTTCATTCATATATATACAGTAGGGTAATAAAAACTTCTTCATTTATCTTACTGACAACGTTATTTTCTGTGCTTAATTCATCATTAGATTCACTTTTACAGAGGACATCCACTTTCTTCACCGGTAGCTCAAACAATGCTCCGCGGTAAAAAATAGGTGCATGTACTCTGATGCGCAAGTCAAAACCTGCAGACTGACAGGCTGTTGTCATGTTTATTTCTGCTGTGTGATAGGCTGTTAGATCTATCCATATCGAATTAAAAAGGTCCCAAGTTTATCATCTTAATCAACATTTTATTGCGATCCCATATTGAGATAATTTTCGTCCAGCCCTAGACTGACTGGCTCATATTCAGAGGAAAGATCATTCCAACATTCCCTCAGATTGCACATGGCTATTTTTTGCTATGTTAATGCTGAAAACTTTAATGAATGCAACTTTAAGACCCACAACCACAAATGTACAGTAAATCTAACTTACATGACCTAACAAACACACCCTCCACAGTCAACGGCACCAAGGAAGAATCTCTACCAACCATAGTTTTTTTGTTTTGATCTTCTTTTTGGTTTAAACTGTATCTGAAATAAACTAGTAATTAACATTAATGAAAAATTGTGACAACTCACCATAGTTGAGACACGTATTAACACTCCCCTCTGTATTGCAATGCCACTCAATGCGTGAGCGGTCAAAGCTCTCTCTGATGGTAAATGTGGGGTCGCCTTTGTGAGAATTGTATTCAGTTCCAAAACTATTCCAAGTATGACTGTGGTATCTCAGATAAATGTAGCACCAGATATCACGCCTCTCTTCATACTGTACGGTACAGCCACTGGCTACACAATGAAATTCCTAAGAGACAAAAAAAAGATCATTTTGATTGGCTGTGGAATTGTAGCATCACTGCACACATGAAAATAACAATTACACACACATTAAGTGTTATTCATATGGAACACTGAAAACGCTTACTGTGCATTTTTAAATAAAAAATTCAATATAATAAAATGATTTCCTGGTCTTTCTGATGTTCCTGTAACAATAGACTTAATGTCGCATGTGGACCATTAGAGCCCTTTGGATACCTGGACACATGAAAATGGAATTTCAATATAAATGCGAAATTAAGAGTCTTTTTTTTTAAATCTACATCCTAACAACACATTCTCATTCACAATTTTTTTATACTTCATTTATTTTTGTGATAGCATTGCCTGCTTTGTAGATAAACTTATCAAACTTAACACATGTTAGTTATGTGTCTGTGTAGATATCTTTCAAGTTGTTAGTGCTAATGTTTTAGTTGTTAGCTGTAAGGTAAGCTGGTTCATGGCTACAAGAGTCTGGGTTAGTTGTAACAACATGTGAAAAAATGTTGCAACCTACCCCAAGCAAAACATTTCATTGTATTTATATGTTTACTTTGAATTTCAGTATGCCTAGGTCCTGTAAGAGAGACTGACAGGGGGGTGCCTCTCAACATTTTGAAGAGAGCATCAAATGATGTAAAAGAGCGGGGAAAGAAGATTGGGTTTGGTTTATGACCTGTAGTCTGTGGGCCCACAAAGCCTGCACTCCAGGGATGCCGTACATTTGTCACCACTGTGACAACTGTGACGGTGACTAACATACTTTGGCACACACAGACACACTAATGTTCAATTGATGAAGCCGGTGCACATTTGCATATTTTTTTTCAGTTTTATTATTATGTTCAAATGCTAGTGTGACACACACACATGCAGACATCCCAATTATGTTAAAAAGTAATTTAAGTGTTGAATAAAAAGTCTTCAATATCTTAAGTATTTGTCATAATCTTTATTTCATAATGTTATACATTTCACCCCAAGGTATGTTACAACTAACCCAGACTATGGGGTCAGTTGTAACATTCCACTCCTTGTGTTTGAGACTAAACCATGCATTTTCTGTTTGTATTGCAGAGATAACAGGTACACCATTTAATAGCAGACACATGCCACTAGTTTGCATCACATTTTGAATGCACTGGTTTAAAAGAGCTCCAAGCTACAGACAAAAATGTCAAAGATGTTACAACCATCCCCGGTCTCCCCTACATCAGAAAACAGACAACACTATCATGTGCAGAGTTGCACCAATCAGTTGAGCTCGCTGGTAGATTGATAGTTATATTATTGTAAGTACAATAAAAGCTTTTCAAGTAAAAAGCCAATAAGAGTAATTTATTAATTACTCTTTCAATATTGCTTGCATAAATGGAAATCAGGTGACATTGTTTATATTGCATTTTAATTTTCAAATTTGAAATAACATTTGTATGTGAAAATGAAAATGCAAACTGGATTATTGCATTTTCATTTAATTTTTTTCCTCAAATAACACATATATATGTGGAAAATCATAATGCTAATGTGCAATTACATTTTCATTATCAAGTTTACATGATCATTTCAATAAAGTCCCCTCTGAGCTTCCACATAAACCTAAGTCTGGGTAAATATTTATTTTCCAGAATTTCAAATAGTTGGAAATGTCGATTTAACCATGTAAGGGTCTCAATACCGGCATATCTGCCGGTCTTTAGCATCCAGAGTGAGATGTAATGGGAATTATATTGAAGTCTATCGGATAACCTCACACATCCAAATATGACGCTAAAGGGCCTCCATGGCGTCGAGATGTGACGGCAGGGGCTCTTGACCAAGCAGCTGTATTCAATGATTTGGGAATGAGAATGTGTTGGTCCTAAATGATGAAATAGAAGGTAAAAATGTAAGTCAGCCAAGAAAGAACAGAACTAACACGTTTTATCTGTTACTAGATTCAATTGTTTGCTGGTTATCTGGCTTATATAAATATGCAACACAAAAAGTCACATCAACAGTTTGTGCATACATGACCAAAGTTATTTGTATAATGAACACTTCAAATTGATGACATACTAAATCCTGCAAAAGTATGAACAAAGTTCATATTATGAACAAACAAACAAACTCTCACCCCTGAGCTTGACTTGGAGTAGTACCAGACGTAAGGAGTCTCATTCCTCACTGAAACTTTAGCACCCATGGTTCAGGATCTGTCAAAGAAACATGGCATTAAAACATCAGTGAGTAGATTTGAATCTGTCTATACTGTATTTAAGTTATGCTCCTAAAAATAATATTTTTAATTATATTTTATTGTGACTGTGAACAACAGCCTATAGACTCGCAGGGGCAGTTTCCCAGCCTACACATGACTACATGGTCCTTTAAATTTGGACAAATCATAATTACATTTTTAGAACATGGTTTAAAACAACTCCATGATGTGACTACTTGATTTCAAAATTCTTTTAGAAGGATTGGTTGAGGTTATATATTAAAACTAGTGAGGGAGGTTTAAATTCAAATTTGTGGAGTCTACAGTATTCAGTAATACTTGATTATATCGGTCAATGTCTGAAAGCATCTAAGGGCCCGGGTAGAGGAGCAGCCGTAGACAGGAACAACCCAATGAATGACTTTGATTAATTATTGTGTGATCACTTATCTTCACAGAAACCAAGTACCGGTATGCACCAACTGTACCTTGAACTGCATAAAAGGCTACTTGAGGTGTAATTTTCTTTTTCTCAAGCCTTCTAGTAGTGCCGTCATGATATGGTTATGTAAATTTCTGTCTTCTGCATAATTATGGTAACATATTTTGTTGATTTCCACAACTCATAATAACATTCATGTTAAGAAAATGTATAATATTTTTATTCACATCAATAATTGTGAAAAGGTGAAAAGATAAACTGCATGCTGTCAGTTTAATGAACACAGATATGTAATCTGTTGAATAAAATATTATTTATCTGCTATAAATACTGATGTCAATAGTGATATTGATTTCTCTAAACTTACTGATAATCAGAATATTTACTGCCCTCCAGTGGTCACACTGAGTCACTACAACACTACTTTTAACTGATATGTGTCCATCAGGATTCAAACTTATTAGGGTCAATATGTACAATGTGTATGCATGGAGGAGGAATTACATTCATTGACATACATTGAATTTGAAAGGATTCATTAATATTCAGTAAATTTAACACCAATACATTTTTTTTAAGTGTCAGTTATCCATCAGGTACTGAAGAGAAACTTAAACTATTAAACAAACCAAACTTACAGTTAACAGTCCAAACTGCTGAAGGCAAAGACTCTCCATTCAACGTCTGTCAGAAAAGCTCACAGGTGAGCTGTTTCCTGGAATGAGTCAGAGCTTGTTGTGGAAAAATCTTCAGATGAGCCAATAAATCTTCAGTTCCTAAACAAATATCAATGGAGTATGATATTTTTAGATAAAAATGGTCAAATTGCTTCAATACTTGATAAAATACTTAATAGCTGAAGAAAAACACTTGTGCAATAACTGATATACTATGTAATCAGCAAGATACAAGTGCACTGAACATGAATCAGAGAGCACTGTCTTATATACTCCTAGTTGTTCCTCCTATTTTGGAGCCTATTCAATAGGATGCCTCCTGTTTGCCACCACAACCTCCACCTGTAGAGAAGGTCGGACAGGTAGGAAGACTCAAAACATGATGACAGTTTAAGCAACCCACTGTCAAAGCTGGTTGGACTGAGTGTCAAATTAATTTGCTGAAGTGTCATTAAGACATGAAACTTTCTCATGTGAACACAAACACTCAGCTGCTGTTTGAATGTTTGAAAGCTGGAGTTCAATAATCACTGCTCAGAGTCACATTGACAAACGTTAACATGAACTAATCAGTCAAATCAATTACTGCAAAACATCTTTTGCTTCAATATTGTCACACTTGATTCACTTGCAGCTGTTTTGTCTCTGACATCATAACTGGACAAATACTTTTCAATGTGCTGATTGTTACGACCCTGCCTAGGGGAAACCCTGGTGCAACATGAATAATGTGAGACTCCTCTCTTCCCAGCTCCCAAGAACCACCAGCCACAAGGAATTTGCAGGATTTTTTAGGTTTTTATTCAGAATTTCTTAAATTTCAGGATGGGCTAACAGCAAAATACCAAACAGAAGTAACTAAAGCTAAGGAACCTAAACTTACCTACTCAAACAAAAAAAGAACAAAAAGACAAGCCACAAACCTAACTCCTAACCTAACAAAAACAGGAGAAAATAGAGTTAAACAGAATTGCTACCCACCCCTGCAAAACCTGGGCTGATATTTCACATGAGAAAAACTACATAGTGCATCAAAACATGTTGGCTGGAACATGCTGGAACAAGCTGGAAGAAGCTGGCCACAAAACTGCAAGCCTGGAGGCTGAAGCCAATCAGCTCCCTAGAACATCCCGCAAACTCACACAGTCACAATCATTCAGTTATCCCCTGCACACCTGCATCCCAACACACACACACACACACACACACACACACACTGCTGAGCTGGTCGAATTCTATGCCAACGAAAGGTGCTTCAGTGCTTCCTTTCTAATGTCCTTTAGTATACGCTACACTTGACCATCCCTCACAAAAGGAAAGGAGATAATTCCTTCCCACATCTCCTTGCAGCTGCAATATTTAAAGCGACCAAGCAATGCACCGATCACAAACTCAAACGATTCAATGAGAAAAACTGTCAACATGACTGAAAATGGACAGAGACGACCATCTAAGTTACTGTTGTTTAAAACAAAAAGCGTCTGAAATATGAATGTAATGAACAGACAACCATCTTTCCTCATCTAAAGATGAACTTTAGCAGCTGATATTTCTGTTTGAAATGGCGACTGTTTAAAACCACCACATGGTTAAAAGAAACTCCATCCAACAAAAACACATTCTTCATAAATTAGTTTCTGCTTCTGAAATAATTATTGATTGATTTACCACGAACTAGGCTGCTGCCAAACCACCACTTCTCTGGAAAAATAAACAGTCAGACTGGTTGGACTGAGTGTCAGTCAGGATAAAATTGATTTGCTGAAGGCAAGACAAGTTTTTTGTATAGCACATTTCAACAACAAGGCAATTAAAAGTGTTTTTCATAAAGCATAAAAGGCATCAAGACAGAATATAAAAGCAACTCAAGTAAAAAAGACATTTAAATACAATTTAAAAGTGTTAAATTTGGAAATAAAAACAAGACAGATAAAACAGGAGAATAAAAGTTACAGTGCAGTGTAAAATATTAACCCTCAAATGTGGTTTGATAAAAGGCAAACAGAAAAGTCTTCAGCCGTGATTTAAAAGAACTGAGAGTTGCAGCAGATCTACAGTTTTCCGGGAGTTTGTTCAGATATGTGGAGCATAAAAACTGAACACTGCTTCTCCATGTTTAGTTTTTACTCAGGGGACAGAAAGCAGACCTGATCCCAGACGACCTGAGAGGTCTGGATGGTTCATAATGTAGCAGCAGATCAGAAATGTATTATGGCCCTAAACCTTTCAGTGCTTTATAAACCAGCAGCAGTATTTTAAAATCAATTCTTTGACGGACAGGAAGCCAGTGTAAAGATCTGAGAACCGGAGTTATATGATCCACTTTCTTGGTCTTAGTGAGGACTCGAGCAGCAGCGTCTGAATCAGCTGCAGCTGTCTGATCGTTTTTTTAGGGAGACCTGTGAAGACAGCGTTACAGTAGTCGAGTCTACTGAAGATAAATGTAGGACAAGTTTTTCCAAATCCTGCTGAGACATAAGTCCTTTAATTCTTGATATATTATTCAGGGGATAGTAGTCTGACTTTGTATTTGTCTTAATGTGACTGTTGAAATTCAGGTCTGAGTCCATGACTACACCAAGATTTCTGGCTTGATTTGTAGTTTTTAATATTATTGATTGAAGCTGAGTGCTGACTTTTAAATGTTCTTCCTTGGCTCCAAAAACAATTACTTCAGTTTTATCTTTGTTTAACTGAACAAAATTCTGGCTCATCCAATCGTTGATTTGTTCAACGCACTTACTCAGTGCTTGTATCGGACCATAGTCCCCTGGTGATATGGTTATGTAAATTTGTGTGTCATCTGCATAACTGTGGTAACAACTTTTGTTGTTTTTCATAATCTGAGCTAGTGGGAGCATGTAGATGTTGAACAGAAGAGGCCCCAAAATGGAGCCTTGGGGAACTCCGCATGTCATTTTTGTCTGCTCAGATGTGTAAGTACCTATAGACACAAAATAGTCCCTGTTCTTTAAGTAGGATTTAAACCAGTTCAGTACTGTGCCAGAAAGTCAACCTTCAACTCAGTGGGTGCAATGGTATCAATAACATTTGTAATTTTAGAACTGAAATTATCTACAAGCTCATTGACTGAGACGCGAGAGAGGGCAGGTGTGGAAGAGAAGGCCTGAATAACTGTTTCACTGGTGTTTTCAGTGATGTACCGTTTTTTGATTACCTCTGTTTGAACATTTGTGTGCATGGAGATAGCACTCTCAAAGAAAACACAGGAATGATCAGAGAGAGCAACATCAGTCACCACAATCTTAGAAATGTTCAGACCCCTGGAGATGATTAAGTCCAGAGTGTGCCCCTTGTTGTGTGTGGGTTCTGTCACATGCTGAGTCAGTCCATAGTTATCAAGAAATGGTGACTGTTTAAAAACACAACATGGTTAAAAGAAACTCCATCCAACAAAAACACATTCTTCATAAATTAGTTTCTGCACCTGAAATAATTATTGATTGATTTCCCACAAACTAAGCTGCAGCCAAACCACCACTTCACTGAAAAAGTAAACAGTCTGACTGGTTGGACTGAGTGTCGTTAAGACATGAAACTTTCTCATGTGAACACAAACACTCAGCTGCTGTTTGAATGTTTGAAAGCTGGAGTTCAATAATCACTGCTCAGAGTCACATTGACAAACGTTAACATGAACTAATCAGTCAAATCAGTTAATCGACTGCAAGACATCTTTTGCTTCAATATTATCACACTTGATTCACTTGCAGTTGTTTTGTCTTTGACATCATAACTGGACAAATACTTTTCAATGTGCTGATTGTTACGACCCTGCCTAGGGGAAACCCTGGCGCAACATGAATAATGTGAGACTCCTCTCTTCCCAGCTCCCAAGAACCACCAGCCACAAGGAATTTGCAGGAATTTTTAGGTTTTTATTCAGAATTTCTTAAACTTCAGGATGGGCTAACAGCAAAATACCAAACAGAAGTAACTAAAGCTAAGGAACCTAAACTTACCTACTCAAACAAAAAAAGAACAAAAAGACAAGCCACTAACCTAACTCCTAACCTACCCACCCCTGCAAAACCTGGGCTGATATTTCGAATGAGAAGCAGCACATAGTATATATAAACATGTTGGCTGGAACATGCTGGAACAAGCTGGAACAAGCTGGCCTTAAAACTGCAAGCCTGGAGGCTGAAGCCAATCAGCTCCCTAGAACATCCCACAAACTGACACAGTCACAATCATTCAGTTATCCCCTGCACACCTGCATCCCAACACACACACACACACACACACCTCAGCAGAAACCCTGGAGGGAGAGAGAGATCCACAACACAAGCACAAAATTAAAGCACATACAGATTACACAGCAGAAAAGTGCTCAAACAACTTCTGGGTCATAACATGATGATCATCTTTAAGAATAATTATTGATAAATGATCAGTACAGTTATAATGTGTCTAAGATATGCATTAATTTTGGATTATTAGACTGGAGATGTACTTGCTTTTTAACCACATGTTGGTGTAGACAACCAGCTAACGTTCTGAACGGAATCGTTCATACTTGCCTATGTACTTTGCGTGTTACTGGAGGAATCCCCTTGCAGGCACATCAGAGATCAAACGATACAAATAGAGCTTCTGGATTTGCATGATGTAAACAATAAACATGATGACACTCAAGGAGGTTACTATTTTGTAGAAAATTGGTCTCAGGCCCTGTTTATATTTGGCATTAACATGTGTCTTGGGTGATCGATCACAAGTGGATAGCTCTAAGTACAGGTGTGAATGCATCCAAGACTCATCGAGGACACATTGAGAACAGATCACTCAGACCACATTCGGAGGTGGTCTGGGCCACATGTGACCACATTCTTTTCGCAGTAAAAACGCAATGTGTCTTGGCTCACATTGAAGGACCGCCTATTCAACTGACATCCTCTATTTTCCAGCAGACTTGGCACTGGAATGGCATTGCTGCCTCCTGGTCCATGAACCCTCAATCCAAAGCTGTGCTCAACTTGTTTGACAACAGGATAAAGAAATTCAATATTTTGTTTTTCAGTTTTTCATGTGAATTAAAAAGACAAAACCCATTTTCCCATTTTTCCTGTTCTCCTAACCTGTTTTCCTCTTTAAATTGGCATTTGGAATAAAAATTAAACCAAACCCTGAAAATAACTTTCCCATGTCTGTCTAATAAATATTTCAGAAGCTAAATGTTTAATTCTGTTTCCCATGGATAGTTTGACTGTATGAACCTGGACTGTGTGTGTGTAACAGCTGACCTTTTGGTGTGTAGAAGAACACAGGACATTAATTAGTCTGTTTGAGCTACCAGTGTGTAATGTGATGACAATCATGTCTCGTGGTAATGAACCTTCAGAGAATCAGCGTCTCAGCCGCTTCACTCTCAGTGCTCTCATAGCGTCGTTTGAGCCGCAGCAGGCAGCTGTTTTCAGAGAAAAAGCTGTAAAAAGCCGCTGTACACTACCTGCTCAGCACCAAACAGCAAACAGACACAGTTAGCTGTAGACTAGCTGGTGAACATAGTGGAGCATTTAGCAGCTAAAGAGCCAGATATTTCCCTCAGGAGTTGGTAGAGACCAGAAACAGCTAAAAGAGAGTGAATATTGGGCTCACATGCACCAGGTGGACAGAATGAATGACCAAATGAATGATAATGTTGCTCCGTAACTGCTGGATGTGGAAATAAGCGAGTGTTTGCTAACAAGTTCAATATATCAACTTAAAAACTGATGATGAGTCAGAGTTGTGTTCACTACTAGTTTCTGATGAAAACTAGTGGACAAAATATCAGTTAATGCAGGTTTAAATAATAATTTTCATATCATTGTCAGTACATATTGACATTTCAATGAATTTGCAAGTTAATTTCAGACTTTGGAGATTGAGGGAAGCTCCAGCAAAAACAGACCCAATATGTTAAGACAGTGGAGTGAAAAATGAGACAGGTTTTATATATTACAGGTTTTGCCCAAAATTTTTTTTATTTTTTTTTTTTACCTTTTTAACTCATCCAGATAAGCAGTTTTGAGATACAGAAAATTGAACTTGTATTCAGTTTTTGTTTTTAGATATGTTTGGATGTATGTGTGTAAATCTTATATCCTGTTGCTGGCATCTGTACTTTAACAGTATTGTATTTCAAATGTTATGTCCTAATGAAAATGCTTTGATTTTTATGAAAAATCAATAAACTAAACTATTGCTAATGGCGTGTAGGGTAAAAATGAATGAATGAACATACACACACTCTTTCATTCATTTTCACCCTGCATGTAGTCCTTTCTTGAAAATAGTTCCTTAAAGAAACTATTTTTGCACAAGTTCTTTAGGGAGCCATTCAAGGTGCCTCAAAGAACCTTTGTGGTTGTTTAAAGAACCACCCACAGAAATGGTTCTTTAAAGAATCACACTCTAAAAGGTTCTGTGTGGAACCAAAAATGGTTCCTCTATGGCATCACTCTGATGAACCATTTTTGGTTCCAGTTAGCATCTTTATTTTTCTGTGTGAGCTTAGTTACTTCCAGCACTGCTGGCTGAACTCCTGTAAAGATCACAGGCACTGCAGTAGCTTTGTGTTGCAGCGCCACCATGTGCAATGATGCAGTATTGCAGCTACTTTACAGATAATATTTCTTTATATCTTTCAGCAAAGAATGCGACAAACAGCCTGCTGGTAAAGTCAAGTGTCATTCATATTAGTGCTCAGTTTCAGTTCACCTTTGTTGTTTTTTAATGAATTCTGTAACTGATTGAATTATTGTTAAATAACACACTTCCTGATATCCACAGCCTGTCTCACCTGTTTCCTATGTAACACAAGTTGTCAGATAGAAAGACAGATATAATTCAGACCTGGCAGTGGTAAATAAAGCTAAGCTGTTCTCCAGTTCTCTCTGGGTATTCAGTGTACTTCTTTGGACAATTCAGGTGTTTTGAATGTACACCAGCTGCTGAATTCACCCAGGACTAAACTTTTTCTCCACAGCTTTGCATTCTCAGCTCTAAGTGTAAACATTTGCATCATTACACTAAGTGCATCAATGAGTCTGCTGCCTTTGAGTTTCTTGTATTATTGCAGAATAGATACAACCCCGGAACATGTTCCCGTTCATAATGACCGTCAGTGTTTCGACCAGTAAGAGGCTGAGCTAGATTCAGTTGTTGTCCCTGCTCAGCCTGCTGTAGTTTAGTGTAGTCCATTTGTGGATTCCACCACAGAACAAAATAATCCAAACAGGTTAACAAACTTTGGACGTATCACAGTCCATTTTTAAAACCTCATCAAACCGGCCAATCACTTTGTCTTTGTCACTGTTTATGTCCCACTCAAGACACAGCAAAGTGAGGTTGGACAGTTTGGCCATTAGCCACTGTCAGGCTAGTCATGCTAACAGTAATGTTAACTTGATTATCTGTTCCATCATCACCACAGTTGTGTTGAAAGGACAAGCAAGATGAGAAGTAAGATGTAAGAGGAGCACAGGATGCAGTTAAACTTTTCTTACTCTCTCTTGTGTTTTAATGCACCCGATTTGTACTTTCTCTCCATTTTACCTCCTAGCTAGATTAAAAAAACACATCACCTTGATCAATAACTTGATAGCATGTGACAACATGATGCCGTATTGCGCCATTAAATGTATCCAGAATTGGTTATCAGTTCCTTTTTATTATCAGTTTGCAGTGTAGCCACAGATCAATAGACACCTCTGGATTACTTTGATGCTGGAGAAAACTTACAGAGAGCGTCTTTTTTCTATCATTTATAAACACATTTACGGACATTTATTCACGATGCCCATCACAAATGATGATATAGTAATGCTGAATCTAAAAATATGTGTATTATGTTTGTATGTTCAGTTTTTACTGAGTCCTAACTCAAAGATGGAGAGGGTCTCTCACTCTGCCCCTCAACTCAGAGTGAAGACCAACAAATGAGGCCAAATTCAAAAGAAAAACTGTTATAAACAACATCAATTAATTTATGTCCATTCGATACAAAGATGAGATAAAGTACTAACATTACAACCAAAATTCATTTTAATTTAACCTGTTTAAGCCAAAAAGAGATGCTCATAAATATGTTATGTTTGTGACACACACACACACATACGTTGTAAGTGGCAGGCTGTAGGGGAGAACGGGGTAACATGAGCCACTTTTTACATTTGATGATTTTACTGCAAAAAAAGTGTATTTGTTTTAAATAACAGTTACTATATATACCCCAGGTTGTTGTGTACCCATGGAAATTAAAACAAGTTATCTTATTATTATGGTTTTAGAACAATGACCCATCAAAAAAAGTAAGTCCTATGGTGCAAGGTAGGGGTAAATTGTTGTTCAAGATGTTACCTAAAGATTTTCAGTAAAGATGAAACTGTGATCTTTGTGTGTTAGCTACAGAAAGAATGTGTGTGTAAATGTGCTCTTGTAAAGGAAAAACTGGTCCAGGTCTGAATGCTTGACCCCTACAGTGAGGGGATCTGGTGGCTCTGTTATGCTGTGGGGGGTCCACTTGTCCCCTTAGAGGGAAGGGTCACTGCTAATCAATACAAAGTTGTTGTGAGTGATCACCTTTATCCTATGATGAAACATTTCTATCCTGATGGGAGCGGTCTCTTCCAGGATGACAATGCCCCAATTCACAGGACACGAGGGGTCACTGAATGGCTTGATGAGTATGAAAATGATGTGAATCATATGTTATGGCCTTCACAGTCACCAGATCTCAACCCAACTGAACAATTATGGGAGATTTTGGACTGATGTGTTAGGCAACGCTCTCCACCACCATCATCAAAACACCAAATAAGGGAATATCTTCATGAAGAATGATGTTCATCCAACTTTAATTTGTGGTCACATGATTACTTATGGTTACCTAGATACAGGCAGTGGCTCATTTTACCCACTGGCTCAACTTACCCTGTTCTCCCCTACTGAAACTGAAAGTGTTCAGTCAGTTCAGACTCCATTTTGAGATGACCAAGCAGATTAGATGGATAAAGACTGTCTGATGCAAGGTGAGTGTTAATAAAACATTCTTATTTTACTGTCAAAGTGTCAGTCCTCAGTCAGTTTCCTCTGTAGAGGGGAGAAGAGTCATAATGAACTTCTGTGGATATAAAGAGAGGAAAGAAAATGGTTTGTGTGTTACTGCCTGTTTTCTCTGTCATTGCTGTGACTCTTGAACAGATTTGTTTCTCTTGAATCTTGCTTTCTGACAGTCAGTGTTACTGGTTTACATCTCAGACTGACTGATGACGATGTGTCCAAAATAGCATAGTATGTACTACATACACAATACATGTAGTATTGTTCATCATAGTTTTTTGTGAATAAAGAGTAGTATGTATGTTTTCAGATGTACTGAGCCTTAATAATTGCTACCCTTGATTGTGCTTTGAAGTTGTTATGGTTGATACAGGCTATGGATGTGTAATGTGACAAAATAGTTAATTCCCCAAAGATATTACTATCAGATAATCAAGGGCCCAACGCTTCTGTACACAACGATCGGCCAATAACTCATCTACCCAGCTGAGTAGTATATATCCCAAGTGGCCTAAAAGGGCAGCTGGGGATTTTCAGAGTTATACAGCAAATGGGAGACATGGAGCTTGGTGCTGCTGTGTGGCTCACCTTACAGCAAAACATAAGAAACATTCACAGGAGGAGGGTAAGACTGTGGAGGCTCATAGCATTGTGTTCACAAATTGTAAGAGGATGCTGATTTGTGTTTTGGACATAGATCACAGGGCATGCTTCAACTGAACATATTATCAAAGCATAACTGAAATTGTTTCTGAATATAGCTGTTGTTTTGCCTAGGTTTAAAAATGAATAAAAGGGAAAAAAAGAGCACACTAGTTCTTTATTTACACTTTGTACAGCTTGTGAATGGTGTGTCGCTTAGTGGCTTTAAATATTGTGGGACAGGATTAAATCCTTTCCTTTCGTCCTTTCGTTCCTAAGTAAAAAAGACTATTAAACCGTAGCCAAAGTTCTCACCAGAACAGGAAACAAACTGGTAAGTTCATCACTTTGTACAACTAACTCAATAAACAACAAGCTAAACTGCAACTGGAAAATCTGTAGTTTGGGTCTGCCTAAGATCATTTCTAGCCTTCCTTTGTATTAATGGCAACTGGAAAAAAGGACGTTGGAGGGTTAAAAATCGCCATTATAACTGCAGAGCATTAAAACATATTCAATAAAACTTCTATAAAAGAGAGTCATCATCTCAGAGGAGACATTAAAAGAACACAGTTTCCTCAGGAAAAAAAAAGTTGTTTGACCTTTTTTTTTTATTATTGTGGAAGCAACATGAGATTCAAAACACAGTTTTTTGATCCACTAACTTATGTTTTAAAGCCATGTTTCTTTAACAGATCCTGAACCATGGGTGCTATAGCTTCAGTGAGGAATGAGATTCCTTACGTCTGGCACTACTCACGATTTGACTCAGGGGTGAGAATTTGTTTGTTTGTTCATAATAACAACTTTATTCATACTTTTGCAGGATTTATTATGTCATCAATTTGAAGTGTTCATTATGTAAATTAAATTGGTCATGTATTAAACTGTTAATGCTTTTGCCTTCCTAAGCCCCATCATGTATGTCCTTAACTTTTTGTTCCTTTTTATGTTGCTTACTTATATGAGTCAGATAACCAGCAAACAATTGAATCTAGTAACAGATAAAACTTGTTAGCTCTGTTCTTTCTTGGCTGACTGCATTCCGGCAGTGTATTACAGGTGTTGCCTGCCTGTTTCAAGTCACAAGGTTGGGACATCAGGGATCAAGGACAGTGAATGATTGGTTAGTGTGACTGGTGGTCAAGGGCCCTATGGATTCTGTTTTATTTTTTTTGGATTTATTTTTCTGTGATTCTGATTTTTATGTTTTAGCTTCTATTTCATCATTTAGGACCAACACATTCTCATTTCCAACTCGCTGAATACATGCCCTCTAGCATCATATTTGGACATGCAAGGTTATCCAAGAGACTTCAATATAATTCCCACTATGTCTCACTCTGGATGCTCTGACTGAGCTAAAACCTGGTTCATCTGTAGGTATTATACACCTATGGTTCTTCTGTGGTTGTTAAACTTGCCAAAGTTTTGATAATCGGTGACTTCAATATTCATGTTGATGAAGCATCAGATAAATTTGCTGCTGAACTCTTAAGCATAACTTAGTCCTTAAATTTAATACAACATGTATCAGGGCCAACCCACAATCATGGTCACACTCTTGATTTTGTTTTTTACCTTGGATCTGAATCTGAATACCATATGCATTGATGACTTTTTTGTGTCTGACCACAATGGTATTATTTTTGATATTGTCTTCAATGCTGACACCAAATCCATCAAACGCACAACCTGCTCTCATTCTCATTCTCAGCCAGTCTGCAGACAATTTGCCTCTGTCTTTGTAGATCTCAGTAAGCATATGGCTTTGCCTGCTCAGACCAACGATGTTGTCTGTTCCTTTAATAACCTCTGTTTATCATCCCTAGATGTTGTTGCTCCACTTAAAAACAAAACTATTCGTACAGTTAACTCATCTCCTTGGATGAATGACGACATATGCTGTCTTAAAATAGAGTGCAGAAAGGTTGAGTGGAGGTGGAAAAATACTAAACTTGAGGTTCATTTCATACACATGAAAGAACTACTTTCATCTTTTAATAAGAGAGTGAAGGAGGCAAGACCAGGAAATTTTAATACACTATACTGAGAACATTTTATTGTATTGAACTTTTCATTTAAAAATGCACAATTAACGTCTTCAATATTCCATATGAATAACACTTAATGTCACTGTAATTGGTGTTTTCATGTGTGCAGTGATGCTACAATTCCACAGCCAATCAAAATGATCTTTTTTTGTCTCTCAGGAATTTCATCCTGTAACCAGTGGCTCTACTACACATTATCGAGAGACGCGCATCCATTGTAAACTTAATCTGAGATTCGAAAATCATGACTGGAATACTCTTTCATATGATTATCATGGCTTTCTGATACACCAGTACCACAGGTTCACCATCAGAGAGAGCTGTGACCGCTCACGCTTTGAGTTGCATAGCAATACAAAGGGGAGTGTTGCAACGTGTCCCAACTATGGTGAGTTGTCACAATTTTAGATTAATGTTAATTAATTAGTCTATTTCAGCCAATGTTTAAACCAAAAAGAAGAAGAAGAGGGTGTGTTTGTTAGGTCATGTAAGTTAGATTTACTGTACATTTGTGGTTGTGGGTCTTAAAGTTGCATTCAGTAAAATTTTCAGCATTAACATAGCAAAAAATAGCCATGTGCAATCTGAGGGAATGTTGGAATGATCTTTCCTCTGAATATGAGCCAGTCAGTCTAGGGCTGGACGAAAATTATCTCGATATGGGATCGCAATAAAACGTCGATTACGATGATAAACTTCGGACATTTTTAACTTGATATGGATAGATCTAACAGCTTATCACACAGCAGAAATAAACATGACAACAGCCAGTCAGCCTTCAATTTTTGGCTTGCACATCAGAGTACATGCCCACCTCCTTCCGCGGAGCATTGTTTGAGCTACCGGTGAAGAAAGTGGATGTTCTCTGTAAAAGAGGAAAAATGAGGGGAACTGAAAGCAATATGATGATACCGCAACACCCTCAGATTAGGCTCTATGTTGGAGTCTATTCTCGGGTGAACAGTGAAGCCAGGCTGGTGAAGAGGGACAAACTGTGCCGCATCTGCCGACGAAGTGCAAACATTAGCAGGGCAACAGCTGGAGTGCCCGTCACGTCTAAACCTAGCCCAAAAAAGCTGCTCTAACTCACAGACACTTCTCTCTAGTAGAGACAATCTGTCTGCGACTGCAGAACAGTCATCACACATCATCGTTTTAATGAGGCTGCTTTAACTGTTGATTCACCAAGCTAACGGCTAAGCAAGGCTAAGTGAACAGAGTAACAAAGACTACCCACTAACATTCTTCTTGACTGAACTTTCGCTAGAGCTCCATTGATTGGCCCCAAAATATTACTTGTTAATTAGCACACAACACATACCTGTAAAGTTTGCATACATTATTAAATTTTACAAACACTAATGTAAAAAGTATACATTTGCTTTGTAAATGTAATGAAAAAAATCAGTATTGCACTTTTATACATTATTAAAACAAAGCACCTTCGGCATGGAAAATGTTGCAGAAGGACGTGAAACTCAACAAATTAATCTCATTAAACACATTTAAATCCAAAATGAAAGAATTAGATGCAGACTCCCTAGAATGTAAATGTTTTTAATTTACCTGACAACTGATTCCTAGAAATGTTTCTTTTGAAATGTGAGTTTACCTATTCTTGTTTTTGTTTTTATTTTTTTGCTTTTTTAAATTTGCCTCCTTTTATGTTTTCTGTCTGTAACTATGTGTTTGTATTTGTACTGCTGCCTGTCTTGTCCACATCTCCCATGAAAAAGAGATTTCAATGGGATTCTCCTAGTTAAATAAAGGTTAAATTTTTAAAAATCCTCTGATGGAAGAAATGAAAAAAAAACTTAATGCATGAATCTCTTCAACAGGAAAACTGAAGGACGACCAGCTTAAGGAAGAGAGAAGACAACAGGAGCGTCTGGAACGGGAGCAAATGATTCAAGAGGAGATAGACAGAGAGAGTGAGATCTCCAGAGAGAAACTGTCTCGATCGAGGGAGAAGTTTCGTCAGAAACAGAGCCTCAAAGGTCAGGTGCACCATCATGAGTGCACACAAGTTCTCCACCAGCAAATAGAGGATGATGCAGCTGCAATCGAGAGGAATGAGGTATGGCATTAATGGGCTACTTTCAAAATCAGTGTCTATATCAGGGGTCAGGAACCTTTTTACCCAAAGAATCTAAATTTCTTTTACAAATTTAAATATTTTTTCAAAAGAATCACAGCACTTATACTGTCCCAGTGCATTGCTAAAAAGATCCACGTCCAATTGTCCATGTTTCACTGTGGGTTATCATGGGTAACCACTTCTTGGTCAACATAGTGTTTGCCTCTACATGCTTCACTTGGTAAGGCCTGTTAAAAGGTTAAAAGAAGTGTATGGCTGCTTTCCGTTGTAGCAGCAGATGTGCAAGCTAGGCTTTGACCTTTCAGATCGCTGTTCCTCATGTAAACAAAAATGCTAAATTAGCAGATAAGGGGGAAAAATATCCAAAGAGGAAGTTGATTTTAAATATATTTGAAATGTTTGATTTTTTTGCTGAAATTTTTGAGTCCTTGCACAGGTAGCTCAGTTGCAAACAGTTTTTGCAGGTGCCAATAACGTTCTCTACTGCTATACTGTGGTGACTATTGATTCTACATTTTCAAATTTCCAGTTATATCAATTAGTCATGCTGGGTGGAGGAATGACAGCTCGATTCTTTACATGCTATTGTATTAAACTTGAGTTGATGAAGTTCAGAGGCTCCTGTATTCACAGGTTTTTCTTGTTTGAATAGTTTTCTGTGCAGTGTAGTTGGCAAGCACACTGTACGCTCCCTCCCAGTAAGAACTGTATGCTCCTCCTCCGTTCCAACACCACGTAGTTCCTGTTTCATTATATTTAACTGGGCTAGGAGGGCTCTGCGGATTCTGTTTTCATGGAATTACAGATAATTTAATGGAATTCACACATGAAAATAGAATTTCAATTTCAAGGGAATTGTGAGTTTCCTCCCTTTATTTCAAAATATTACCAAACAAATTGTTTAACACGCGGATGTACTACAAGTATGTCACAGGAGAGGCGCAGCAGTGATATGCTTAGATAATTAAGTCAGCTACGGGCATGTATATCATCTGTCTATTTTGTATACATGAGCAAGCCTATGACACTTCAAAGTGACCACAACCACAAACTTCCAAACCCTCAAAAAAAAAAAAGAAAGAAAATTCATTACTGTCAGTTTAGTTTAGTTTAGTCAACAACATTTACGAATCAGATGGTCAATTATTCTTTAAAGCCAACACACCATTCTCCATTAATGCTAAGAGTTTATTTAATATTTTTCTTTTGGGTTATTTCATGCATTTAAACAGTTAAAAAAATAACCAAAGATATGAAATCATGTTTTTTGACCAATACCCTAAACTTTGATGTAATAGAAAAGGGTAAAAACGTAACAATCTGAATCACCTAAAAATTAATCTGAGAAAATGGAAAATGGGGGAAAAAATAGAATTTGGGAAGAACTTAAAACAGAATCCCTAAGGCCCTGCTATGTATGCTATATGCTATAATGCATGCTATAATGTGAACACCATCACCAATTATGTGTTGCCTGCTACCTAGCCGTAAGGATTGCTGTCTAAGAGAAACTACGAAGACATACACCCAAATTGGTTTTAACATAAAATGATTGTTAGATATATTAGATAGATAGTTTTTGAAAGAAACAAAATGCTCCCTTCATTATGGACATATCACTAACCCTGATCTCTCCACAAATTCATAGGCAGCTGTCCATCCAATTGAAATAAATAATGCTCATCTTTTCCCGTAACATACGTAACATATCCAAAATAGGTCCTTATAGATGAGTTGTAAACTATAAACAGACTATCCATAATCCAGATGAAATCAAGTCTGTTGATAATCTCTTATTTGAAGTGTCCAAGTTCACATCTGTTGACATTTATCTACAAAGTTACTAAACACATAAATCCTTAACCCCAGCCCTAAACCTAACCTTACCGTTACCCTAAACCTAAAGTATGTTGACAGTCTACTGAATTCAGTTGTCTTTCACTTCATTCGGAGTGTCTAAGTTCATATCAATAGATGTTTACCTTAGAATTTACTGAACACATAAATGTGTAACCCTAATGATGCTGTCAACATATATTCAGTAGGTAAATAAATTACATCAGTCAACTGATATTAGTTAATGAGTCGTTGTTTTTATGTTTCTGATAGTCTGCTGATACTTAAATCATCCACAAGGGACCACTCAAAATAAAGTGGGACTGATATTTGGCCTTCAAGTGGCCTACAGCTGTCAAAACTCTTGTGAGAGCAAAAGCTTACTTATATAATTTACTTTTTTTGTATTTTTGTATTATTAGTATGAATTAATCAATTACTGATATACTTTTAAAGTGCTACATTATCAACATCATTTTTTAAGGTATTTTCAGTCAACTTTGGAATATTTGAGAGCCATATAAAATCCAGGAATAAAGGAAATCATAGGTTCCTGACCCTTGGTCTATACAGTTGAAGAAAATCCTTTTGCAAATATAGCATTTGAAAACCTTACAATATGAGATATTACTGTACATTTTTAATTCAGGTGCATCTCCTCTTCTGTATTCTTTCTTTTTTGTTAATGTCTCATGTAGCTTGCAGATGTAGAGCAGAAATTCAAAGAACTTCTGTCAAAATACAAAATCACAGAGAGTGAAGACTTGCAGGACTGCGGGCTTGAGGACAGGATTGAAACACTTCATAATGAACTGACGCTCCAATATTGCAGAGAAAACAAGCTTCCAGAGTGGTCTCAGTTTACGTTTGACCATGCTGTGGGATATGAGGAACTTTTTCTGACTGAGAAACTCACCATTCTTGAGGCAGTTCTGAAGTTAACTCTTCAGGGTACCACTGAGACCAAAAATGAAAATGTTCTTACACTTCACTGGGATAAGAAGTATGAGTTCCTTTTCTGTTTGGTTGAGGAACTTTACGTTGCAAATCCAACTCTGGCTGAACACCTCTTTTTCAGAATTCTTGATGCAGTTTCAGAGCTTTTACCAAAAAGCAGGGAGACTCTGGGTCAAATACTGTTCAATAACATCTGGACACCAACAGAAATAATGCTCTTCATTCGCAAAGCTTCATCGATAGACCACAATCAGATTCCCCAAGTCCTCCACATGGTACAGACCTACAGGCTAAACTGCCTCCTCACCCTCTCTGCTCTGAAGAATCAAGAGCCACTAATGTTTCTACAACAACAAGTAAGAGAAGACAAGGACAAAGATACTGACACCATTTTAATGGAACTCTGTGAATCCCAGTGCCCAGAGAATATTCTGACAGTGATTGAGGATGTTCTCAGACACATGGAAACAGAACTTCCAAAATATTGGAAGAAAGATCTTATTCAGAAGGATATAGAGGATCTCAAGAGGAAAATTAAATCTCTTGATTTTGCAAACCCAGATATCAATACTCTGAAGGAAGTGTTGATTGGAATGTCTGTAGCCGTGCAAGACAGCACAACAATCAAGATGCAAGATGGAACCGAGAGTCCAGGCTATTTTCCAAGACAGACTCAGTTGGCATCATTACTTTTGCTCCTACTGTCACAACTAACTGAAAATAAAGGCTGTCTCCTTGAGATTGGCACAGGTGAAGGGAAATCCACGATCTTGCAATGTTTGCTGCAATCCAGGCTATTCGTGCAATAAAGGTGGACATTGTGACAAGCTCACCAGTTCTTGCACGACGAGACCAGGAGGAGTGGAAGAAGTTTTTTAAAAAGTTTGGTGTCACATCATCTGTAGTACCCCCACCCCTCTCCAAACAATCTTCCTCTGTGGAACCAGATAAGTTGTTAGAAGAGGCATACAAACAACAAGTTGTGTATGGCACTGTTGGTGCTTTTGCAGCAGACACATTAAAACAAGAGTTTGAGAGGAGAACTACCCGTGGAACAAGAGGATTTGAGCTAGTGATAGTGGATGAAGTGGACTACATGACCTTGGATAATGGAGTTCAAGTGACATTCCTGTCTCATGAAGCCAGCGGTTTGAGACATATGGACCAAATTCTCGCCAACATTTGGGCAATGACATCTACTTGTCAACCAATTGAAATGCTAGATACAGGTGAGATAAAATGGGCAACAAGGATCCAACATTTCCATAGGGCAGCAACATCTGCTGTTATGGGATCAGAACCATCTGACAGCTTCTCAGCCTTTGACATTTTGCTGCCAGGTGTAGATTTGGGGTTCTATTCATCAGAGGATATTGAGACATTGAGGCAAGCTATGACTAAGACAGAAACAGAAAACACAGGTGATGACTACCAGGATGACAGCTGGAGAGCGATTGAACAAGTCATGAAGAAAATAGGAGTTTCACAACAGTATGATCTGCTGCGTATATTTCAGGAAGTAATGGAGAACAGTGTGGCTTTTGAGTGCTATTCTGAAGAGAACAACAAAGCCAAACGTTACGGGACTGAGGAAAGACATGCTGACTTAGAAGTCAGCATGTTACTCCTTGAAAATGGATTAGCATGTGAAATCATGTCAGAAAAATCTCTCATTGAAGCAACTGTGAGTGCAGTGAAGTCCTGTATTAAGTACTCAGATGAATGTTCTGATTCTGATAAACATGACAACTTCATCATTATCCCTCACTTCTTGAAGGGATATGTTGAAAATCAGTTACCAGTGTTTGTTGAGAATGCCTTGAGGGCCATTGAGATGACTCAGGGCAGAGAGTACATGATCGACATTTCACCAGCTGCTGCCAACGTAGCTGCCAGTGATCCTGACAAGCATCAGTATGATGCCATAATTCCAGTGGACTTCAAAGCAAGTGGGGTGTTGGAGAAAAACAAGAAGTGGGGTAATGGACTCCAGCAGTTTTTGGAGATGAAACATCAGCTTGCAATTTCACCTTTGTCCAGTGTGACCAACTACATGTCTAACTTCCATTACTTTAAACGGTACATCCATGGAAATGGCATATTTGGTGTTTCTGGCACATTAGGGGGAGATGCAGAGAGAGACTTTCTGGAAAGGCATTACGGAACAAAGAGCTATACTATTCCAGCTCATCGTCATAAAAAAGTGGTTGAGTTGCCAGCCCTGCAGGTGAATGGGGGCAATGACCAATGGATCCAGACTGTTTGTGATACTACCTGGAAAGTGGCAAGTAGAGGACAAGCTGTCCTGGTGATATGTGAAGATGTCAAGACAGCAAATGAGCTACATGTGAAAATGCAAGACGAAGAGAGATTTAAGCCACACCAGATCACGATGTACACAATTAGTGAGAGACACAACATTGAGAAAGATAAATTTAGTGGAGGGAGGATTATCATTGCAACAAACCTTGGAGGGAGAGGAACAGACATCAAGGTTGAAGAAAAAGTAAATGAATGTGGTGGCCTCTTTGTGCTTCTCACGCACTTCCCACGCAATCGAAGAGTGGAGAAACAAATCTTTGGTCGCACTGCTCGGAAAGGAAACCCCGGCATGGTCCAGATGGTTCTGAACCAGGATCATCTTGCACCAGCTTACCAAGGTCAGTCTGTTGAGATAATGTGCCAGCTCAGAGAAGAGTATGAAGTAAAGCGTATAAGTGAAATGGAAAGTGATGAGCTGGTAGAAATAGACTTGAAGGGAGAACTTTTTACTACATTCTGTCAATCCCTTGTGGACTTTGACCAGAATTACACGGAGGATGAAAGAAAAGATCTCTCACGATTGAAGCCTAGAGATATACCTGATCATCTCAGAGACTCTCAGGCTAAGTTTGATTATCAGCCAGCCCTGAATGCTTTGAAAGAAGCATGGGCATTGTGGCTGACTCTTCATGAGGAGCATATCAACAGACATGATGACATCCATGACCTTCAGGCAGACCTCATCAAGACAATGAATGAAACTAAGGGAAAGCTCTTGCAGGGGGAAAGTGATCATTTCCATGATCACATTAAGCAAGCCATTCTCAGGACTAACCAACACTGCAGAAACAAATCCAAATGTGACTATGGAGCTAAAACCTATTGGCAGAAGGCAGCAAACTCTGACCCACTGTACAAAGCTGTGGCACTCTATAACCAGGCATACATCACCCTCAACCTGGCCAAGGGTGACTATAAAGCAGAGGCAAGGAAACTGTTGGAGCAGGCTAAAAAGTCCGTGGGTGTTTATATCTCAGAAACATCAAACACAATGGTCTCTTGTCAGATGTCTGTTACTGACAAACTGAAACCACACAGCAACAACTTTCAGAGTCAAATGGAGGCCAGAATGAACATCTTCAAGTCGTGGACGACATACATCGATAACGCATTGAAGAAACTTGTGGAGCTGGAAAAAGACAACAGTGATGCAATAACAGAGGAATGTTCGGTCTACATGTTGTTAGAGGAAAAAGATTTCATCACCACAAATGAGCTAATGGCACTCTATGAGCTTGGCCTTGCTATTGTTTTTGAGGTGAAAAAGAAACCCAAGTTTTGTTTTGATGCTCTCATTTGCTTCTTCATCGGAGTAATCCAGGTGTTGGCTGGGATTCTTGTTTGTGCCTTTTCATTTGGCACTGCAAGCCAGTTTGGACTTGGCCTGATAAATGAGGGAGTATCAGACATGATCAATGGAATAGTGGGCATGGTAACAGGTACATTTGACTGGGCATCATGGGCAATATCCAAGAGTATCAGCATTGGCATTTCTTTGCTTACTGCTGGATTCAGTGCCATCAAGAAAGCTGTCACTGCAGTGTACAAGGTATCAAAATCCCTGCTTAATGGTACTAAGTCCTTCTCATCTGTTGCCAGGGATATCATCAAGTCAGGAAAACATGTGTTTTCATCTATCAAAGGAACTGCTCAGTCTGCCATCTCCTCTGTTGGTAAACAAACCTTTGGAAGTGCAATGAAAAAGATGACAACTTCAACAGTTGTAAAGCAGAACTTCAAATATGCTGCCAAGTACGCTGCACAGGAAATAGGGAAGCAAGCTGTGGTCACTGGTTTGAACTATGCAATTGATGAAGGCCTGAAGGCAGTCTTTGAAAAGATTTTGGATTCAGCTTTTAAGGATGTTGTTCCTTCAGCAGTGAAGCAGAACCGTGACTTGGATAAAGCTATCACTGACTTCATCTGCTCACAGGTCCCAAAAGCAGCCATGCAGAAAGATAACTTTAAAATTGACAAATTCGTTGAGGAAGAAATGACTAAAACAATTGTTTTTTTAACTGAAAAAGTAATTCCTAACCTCATGATGCGCTGCACAACAGTGCATGAAGTTATCAATAGACTCACTGAGGTGTGCAATGGAGCAACAGACCTCATGAAGAGAGAAGGACATTCTGGTATTATTAAGGCTGCCGAGTTATGTCTGACAGTTGCAGATCAAACTACCCGTTTCATTGAAATATTGGATTCTGTTCCTACAAAAAGTGTCATTGATAAAACTTTTGTTCCTACTTTACTGAGAGACATTGAGGAGCTTCAGCAAGATGCAGAGAAATATGATCAAGATGGACGACACAATTTACAAGATGTGCAACGTCTTAAGGACAAAATTCTGAGCACCCTTGCAGACAGTGTGTCCCAAGCATTTATCAAGGCTTGCTCTGGACATATGACCTCCTTTTTGACAAAGACATTTAAGAGCAAGTTGAACAAAGCTACTGGTAAAGCTGTTGGCAACATTCTGGGCAGACATAAAACTCAAAGTTTTTTTTTGATGACCAGAGACACAAGCACAACATGAGATCAGCCAGTCGCAGAACTGAGAAGTCGCTTACAGAGAAGGAACGGATGGATTTAATGGATTACATGGAACACATAAGCAATGTAGATCACCCTGCCACAGATGTTGACCTTATTGTGCTCACAAAAAGTGGCTTACTCAACGGTAGAGGGATTCACCTCACTGTCATTGATGAGCATGGAAACAGACTCACAGAGGAACATTACAAAGGAACAGACGAGTCTGCTGGCAACATCACACTACAGCTGACAAAAGTAAAAGAACTGCAGCCACCAGAGTAAGTTCACTGAGAAAATCCCACTGATAATTTCAATTTAATTATATGAAGATTAAGTAGTACAAAAACATTATTCTATAATATTGTGATATTTGTGGATTAAAAAGTATACATTCAGATATTTCATTTGTTCTTTCTCAGGAAAAGCAGTTCACAGCAGTTTTACAGCGGCCATTTTGACATTGTTCAAGATGATGGTACAGTGGTCAATGTGAACTCAGAGCACCAGAATAGTCTCTATCATGCAATCACACAAGAAACTGGAAGTGATCGAAGCGATCTTAAAGGAGCTGCTGTGAAGCTTCGTGAGAAAGTGAAAAATGAAGTGAGTATCCATCTTAGAGGTTGATAACATTTTATGTAAAGTGAGTGTAACAGCACAGGGGGAAGAGTGCTGTGAGTGTATCAGGGGGCATGGACAGAGTCAGATCTCCTGTAGAGATACTTTACTGAAGGTGTAGTGTAAATAGAAACTTAGCTGCTTTGATCAACATTCATTGTCAATCACCAAACTTAAAAAAAAAAAGTTACTACTTAAAAAATGAAGTTTCAAACATCCACAGATGCTGCAGCGCTACTCCTTTCAGCTGCAATCTAAAGCAGCTTATTATAGTTCTGGTAACTGATCAATACTCACTAGTCCTGCTGACTAGAGATTCCTGGGGCCTAATGACCTTCCTCAAAAGTTAAGCCTTTCCACTAAGCTATAGTCTGGTTATATAGTAGACATTGACTTCATATTTCCATGTCCGTGTTGTTTTTATTGAGATCTGGGACTGAGCATCTTAGCTTGATCTAACTAACTAATGAAAAGGTGTTGATTTTAAATAGAAGAACAGTCCCATTATGTCGGTGTCTTGCTTGGATTGTCAGTGGTAAATGTTAAATTTTCCTATTTATTGATTAGATATTGCAGCAGATAAAGCATGATGGGATATTAGTCAGAGAGCAATACCACTGTGACTTTAAGGATAAATTCTGTAAATGTGTTCATGTGAGCAAATCACTATATTAAACACTTTTTTTGATCAGGTTCAGGAAAACCTTGCTTCATACGCACCAATTCTTAAGCTTCAGCAAGGCTATGACTACTCCCACAGAAACCCTGGAAAATACGCCATCACCGGAGGAGCGAGGCCAAGAGATCATTCTGAACTTCTCACTGAAGAGGAATATTTGAAGAGTATCAGCTCAATCAAACCTGATGAATGTGACATTATCAGAAGTTATAAGCTTGGAAATGTTGGAAGATACAAACAGTAAGTAATTTTAATAATCCCACAAGAGAGGCGCCAGAAGTAGAAATAGTAAAAAATAGTAATAAATAATTTTTCAAAGTATAAGTGATATTCAGTTATTTGATGCCCATGAAGTTATGTTTCAATAAGGTCATAATATATATGGGCCATGGATGAAACGGTAATGTATTTTTGTTTTCCAGTTTGAGAAATGCTCGAGGATCCAAGAACAACAGTAGAACAGTGAATGCAGACCACGTTCCCCCCAAGGATTCCATTCGCAAAGCTTGGGAGAGGACAAAAGACAAACCTGAGCTACAGCAGCTCAAAAACAGTAATCCAAAACTCTATGAAATGATAGAAAGCATAAAGGATGACAATAATGGGCGGAATCTTATTGCCATGGAGGTGTTGGCCAAAGATCACTACCGTGCTCTGACCACGGCCTCAAGCCACCAAGCCATGAAGTGCCGGTAAATAATAGATTTTCCTCTGAAAGTTATTCAACCAGATGAATCCAGTGATCTCATACTTGACCTGTAGATGGTGTTCTTGTGTTCCTCTTACCTCACAGGGAGCTGCTAGCAGAAAGTCTTGTCAGTGGAGATGTGGAGACAATGCTGAAACAGTCTATGATTGTTGCTCACCCTCTGACCTCACAGGAACTTAAGGTTGGTTCAGGTAAGACCTAACTGGCGTGGTTTATGTATGCTGACAAATTAACACACAAAGTCTTTAGTGAAGAGGACAAAATATAATCTGTCATAAAATTAGGAGATTCACTACTGTCATACATGCTGTCTTTTAAGTTAATGATTCGGAAATTGATAATCATACTATCATGATGTTGTTATGCTGTTATAAGCTATAAAAGCCACTCAGAGTCTCTCAAGTCCTACTGAAGTAAAGTGGCACTAAACTAATAAAACAGGGTATTTGGAGACTATACTTAATAACAGAGTGCACTTGGGATGCACAACCATAACCATGCAATATTTAAACATTTTCAATCTTTTCATTGCACCCATCATTCTGCTTCCAGGTGAAGACAGAAGACCACCTCATAATGAGATGTCAAAGGAAGGCATCAGGGGCTACTACAAGGCAGGTTACACCAATCTTGTGACAGTGTACAGCCGGCAGGGACTCATCGATCAGAATCAGAAAGATCGGCTGATGAAGTGGGTGAATCAAGACAAACATGAAGATAAAAACACTCCTGAGTACCTGAGTATCAAGGACTTTCTCAGTGTAAATGTTAAACCAATGGGAAAAAATAAAAAATGAGAGGAAGATGGTAGATGCTAACTGATTATTGTTATAGTAATGTATTTGGACTCAAATTCTGGTTGTGATTATGTGTTAGCGAACGCTGAGTCTGAGTACTTTGACAGCTTCCTGTGCCTCACCATATATGGCTATAGGTCAGGGGTTCTCAACCTTTTGCAACTTAAGGCCCACTTCTGATTGTTAAAAAATTTCTGAGGACCATCTTCCCAAATAAATGAAAAAAAAACATGACAAAAAACTGTGCTGTAAATATGTGTTCTGCCACTGTCAGCTGTAATGACCACAATAAATATTCTGCTTACCCCCAGTAGGACACTTGGGCTTCTGGGAAATAATGAGATCAAGTCGTGGTGGGATGGATGAGAGGTTGACATGCAGAGTAGCATTCCAAGTTGCTCTCAGTTTGTCCCTTGCCTTCGATTTTGTGACAGTCACAATGGAAACTCTGACTCATATAAATATGTGATGGTGAAAGAAAACAGAAATTTGATTGCCCGTTTTGACAGAGAGGGATTGATTGATTGGCCACCAGCGTCCAGAATGAAGCAAGGTCACCTTGTGTGAAGCTTCAGGCTGCTGTCTGCCGATAGTTCCATTAGTTCATTTTCCAACACAGTCTTCTGAGGAAAAATCCACAAAGAAAGCTAGCTAGCTTACAGTGGCAAAACATGTTTGTCTCTACCTGATGAAGTGTCATGGTTGGCGTGGTGATATCAAAACATAACTGGTCAATTAATTAATTTGATGTTTTTTTATTTATGTGAATTCTTGCTTTGTAATAAACTTTGTAAATTACCAAAAAAAATTTATTTTAACCATTTCGCAGTACCACTGCCTCTGCAGCCTACTGGATGGCGCTCTGAGGCCCACCTGTGGGCCGTGGCCCACTGGTTGAGAATGGCTGCTATAGGTGACAGGACAAAGATGGAGGCCATTCACAATGTAGACCAATGGAGGTGGTGGTAAAATATTTTTTGACCACCTTTCAAGGATTTTTGTTACATCTGATTCAACTTTTTGTTTTTGTTTCATTTGAAGTATTTTTCGTTTAATGAAACTGGCTTAGAATACATCAGAGTGAAAGGCTTCATCGAAAGCTGAGACGGTCTTTGGCGCATTAACGATTTCAAATGCTGCTGCCATAGCATTGTAGCTTCTTTTTTATTTGAAAAATGGGTGTTATCTATTAAAATATAAGCAATAGTGTTTACATTGTTGTTACGACACATACATTCGCACACAAGCACACACATGCATATCCACTCACACACACACACACGCTGTCCACCAGTTTATCAATCTGTCCCTGTTAATTTATATAACCTATACATCTTTAAAAACACACATTTTAAATGTGCTTTTACTTAATGAATTCCTTGCTGTGTATGTCTAATGATCTACTCTATTGTTTTTTATTATTTTGATATCTTATCAGATTCTTTATTTTAGTTTATTCTTGCTTTTATATTCTTTTTATCATGCTCTTACTGTCATTTTATTGGGTTCGGCTTTTTATTTTGCTGTTGTTAAGCACTTTATATTTTCTATTATATTTTTTTTAATATCTTATCACATTCTGTATTTTAGTTTATTCCTACTTTAGAGTTCTTTTTCATAATGCTTTTACTTTTGGGTTCTGCCTAATATTTTGCTGTTGTTAAGCACTTTGTAACTATGGTGCCCCCCCCCCAATCGAGCCACTTTCATCTTTCCCCTCGCCTATCATCCCACCGTACATGACCTTGAATAACCTCCGGCTCCTGTTCATCTTCCCTGAGTCCGACCCCCTTCTCCCCTCTCCTCAACCCCAAACATCCCACCACAATCGACCCTCATCCTATTTTCCCCAAGTCTTCTTGCTAATCCCAATAAACTTTAAAAATACTACACAAATGGCATGGTCTTTGTAAGTGAACTAACAGAACAACTGTATGAATCATGAACTGAGTGTTATGTATTCCAAAGCAAAGTCAAAATAAAAATGAGAGTGGGGTGACATTGCACTTACAAATAGCAAACTTCAGAGAGACACTAGTGTTACAGTAAGGAATGAGACATCTTACACTTGGTATTACTCCAAATCAAGCTCTGTGAATAGTTTGTCAATGTTAATTTAAGAAAATAAATCATTTTACAAAAATAAATGTTTGCAGACTGTTAAGAAAATTTTCCAAAATAACCCTCGGGGAACGTTCACTGTGTTGGTCCAGCGAATGTTCTCTGAACTGAAAATTGTTTGCTGGATTAAGCATATTAGTGGTAAAACTCAATATCAATTTTGTCTCAAAGTGACTTTGGCAATCAGCATCTGCTGATTCTTTTAAATTTGTCTGAACTTGCATTCCTGCCTCAATAAATGCAGCTATAAATTCATCAGGACAATCTAGTTTTTATTGACAATTTTAATGTTTTCTGGAGCCGTCCCTCCTTCATTAGGAATGATGGCATTCATCACAGCAACCTAGGCACACAAGCCTTAGTGGACAAAATATTTTACACAATGCTGAATACCTCCACGAAATGACTGAAGTCCCATGATTTTAGAACTTCCGTCTGTATCAGCCAGGTCAGTCATACCAAGCTTAATTCTCTCTTACAGGTGTGTATATCTATGCCTTCTTCAGCCTCAAAGGTTTTCCAGTTTGATCCCTCTGCTCCTCTAAACTCTGACTCTGCTCTACACCCCATTCTTAATCCTTTAGATTTTAAGAATAGGAAAGTTTAGGTTAAGGTTTTATTGATTTAAATATTATGAGCATTACTAAGCATGGAAAATTGGATCCACTGAAAATCTTGGTAACACAAACGGATCCTGACATTGTGGTATTATCATAAACTTGGCTAAGATGCACTGTGAGTGATTCTGAAGTACCTTTAGATGATTACAACCTTTTTAGAACGGACAGAAATTCAAGAGGAGGAGGTGTGGCCGTTAATACAAGCACTTGTTTTACCTGTACTGTTCTTAATGCAGTCACTGAAGAAAAATGTTAGAGTTTTTGGCTCTGAAAGTGTGTATTGCAAAAAAAAATTAAATTATTGTGGTTGGTGTATACAGACCTCCTTCTGCTTCTTCCTCAGCTGTTGACAAGATAGCTGATCCACATTTGCATACTTCACATTTTAATTTGAATTGCCACACGGATGTTTTGGGTCAAGCGCCCTTCTTCAGCGTGTATACTGGCAATCAACATAATCAACAACAGGTGGACCTAATTATAGACATCCACACCTGACACAACAGTTTCACAACAGTTGAGTTTACTAGGTGTGCTGTCCTAACTCCCTTTTTATTCAACAACAATTTTTTAAGGATTAAGCATCCGGCTATTTTGACTGTGAGTTGAGCACGTTGTACTATGAAATTCTTTACATACTCCACATTTGCAATATTTTCCCTCAAGCTTTTGTTGTATCAAATTGTTGCAGAAAAAGGTACCAGAGCAAAAAACTCTCTCTTGAAAATAAAAAGGGAGTCAGAGGTCCAAGTAGCAAAGTGTTCTTTAATGCCGGCAAAAAAGGGGAGCAATCAGCACTTTACAACGAACCAAATCGCTCCAAAGGTTTTTTCTTTGGGGCATTGTTTTTATGCCCTTGGGTCGGCTTAGGTCACACCTTATCACCCACCCTCCCTATTTTTTGACAAATTATTATGTTACTTTTATCTCCGTCACTCGTTGTTGGTCAAAACTCTTCAAAACAGGTTTTGAGCTGTTTGAGGATATGTACTGGCATATTCAATTCTACCTGATTATATCCAATTTTTATATATAAGTATTGGGAATCATTTTACACCATTATTGCCAAGTTGTCTTCTGGCCTCTTATTTTTTTATTTTTTTTATTCTAGTCATTTTACACCCTTATTTCCTGATCTCCTCCAGAGAGTATTTTTTAAAAGGTGAAGACTTTAGCAGACCCAAGCAAAGTGACATGTAATACAAACACACTCACATTTCTCCAGTGTATGATTATGATTCTTCTACCGTGCCTCTATACGTACATTGTGATTAAATATGGTTCATGAGATTATAACTACACCAATACAAATTGTATCACACTAGCCCTTATTGCTTATAAACTTATAAAATCAATCTGTATAGCTTAATATTGTCTTTAAGCACACTAATGACATTTAATGAAAATACACCACACTTTCCTCTTCCATAATTCATCATCATTGGACTACCTCCATCTATGTCAAATCTTCCTTCATATTTACTGTAGAGATCCTTGTATTTCTCTGCTGTTTGTCTTTCTCCTTTCTTGCCATAATGTGCTAAGCTGTCATTAGTGTTGAACAATATCAGGGGTCCTAATTTCAACGTGATCGCCTCTGTGGTTGTTGCTGTGGTTAAGGGCAAACATCTGCCCTCTTGCCAATAATCAATAATGCCCTATGCATAACCTGATCAAAGTCATAATGTATTTTTATAGTGATAATTTCAAATGTCATACCTTTAGGGAGTGTGAATCTCCTGTTTCTTCAAGAGTCACATTGTGTGTCTGCGATACGAATTTCATATGTCCATACAACAGGAGGATATCCTACTGACTGTATTGAACACCCAGTCAAACGTTCCCTGGTCTGTGACCGGTACAAGAATATGGGCCCATAGGGCAAGTCCTCTAAAACAGGTTGAAGTTTCTTGTTGCACTGTTTCGTCTTGGTTGTTTTTTGTTTGTTGGTGGCCATGTGAGAGTCCTAGTCGCCAATCATCTCGTCAGTGACTGCACCTAGACAACACAACAGAAAACATTTTTATATGGTCCAGGTCAATCCTGTCAGTCTAGTCTCTGATAATCTCCTTCCCATCATTTCACTTTGCCTGTAGCATAATTTAGAGCTACAGCCTCCCCCTGGCCAATTAACAGGTTACTGTGGTATGGAAACTATATCCTACATCTGTCTTTGTATTGTGCAGATTTTGTTCTGCCTTTTAGTCCCATATTGTCAATGTGTTCTTTCCCTCTTAGTATGACATTTTCATGAGTGCTGAACAGGGTCGGGTACCCTAATTTCACAGTGATTTCTGGTAGTGATCATAGGCAAACGATATCCTCAATGCCTGCAATCAATTGCAACACATCGCATGAAACCAACATCAGCATTACCATCACCTCCCCTATAACTATGCCTATCCTGGTCATTACTCCCTTCCATGTCGTGGAGTTAAACCAATCCCACCATGAGTCTTTGTGTTCCAACTCGAGCTCTGCACATGTTTTTTTTCTCTTTTTTCAGTTTCTCAAGTGCTTTAATCTTTCCCCCTGTGTCTGTGTGCATTGGAATAACAGTACAGCATTCCTCTCCGATTCGCCCACACACTCCTTGATCTTCTGCCAGTATTGTATCTAGAATGAACCTATTTTACAGTGTCATCACTGAGGTGGCATGTGGCTGTTTTCTCACCGCCTCTAGTGGCTGTACTGTATAGTTAATAAACCTCTGTTGATTGTACCACAGATAGTTTACCCATCTGCTGTTTCTTGCTATGTACTGTGTATTAATTATGGGAGGCCCTCTTGCACCTTGACCAGATTGTATCCAGGTCTCTGATAATGCTTGTTGCTCCTCTGGCACACTATGAGGTTCCTGATTCCAAGCTACATACACCTGTTCATTCTGTTGCTACTCTCCTTTTTGCTCTTCTTGGTGTCTTTGAGAAAGTGAGCACTGTTAACTGTCCTGTCAGCATAACCAGTGCACAAATTCCAGTCCAATTTGCTGACAATACTGGTCTAACCACTCTATCTTTATTATAATACCAAAAAACATCTCGTACTGGGTGCGTGCCATTAGAACAGTCAGTGATTTTAAACTGTCCTCTCTGGGTAAGAGCATCTGCTAAACAATGTAATGTAAATATAAACATCTAGATTTAC
The DNA here is from genome assembly GCF_963924715.1 of Thunnus thynnus. Classification (NCBI taxonomy): domain Eukaryota; kingdom Metazoa; phylum Chordata; class Actinopteri; order Scombriformes; family Scombridae; genus Thunnus; species Thunnus thynnus. The sequence continues at coordinate 34,286,944 of NC_089522.1, forward strand.
CTAGAAAAAGGTTTTCTGTTGCTCCAGACAACAAATATAATCCTTCATGTCCAGTGTTGTGGATCATATAACCTGCAAGTCAAACTTCCAGCAAATGACTGACAGGACCTTTATTACACTCACTGCTTCTTGATCGCTGTCTCTCTGCTCTTGCTGGTATTTGATCTCTTTATTTCATTCATTTAAATTTCTTAGATTAAGAAGGACGTACAAAAATATGAGCTTAACACCCTCCTCTGGAGAACTCAGTCTGATGGGAAAGTGTTCCAGAAAAAGGCCGAATTGTGAACTTTGACAGGTTTGTGAACTTAAAAGAGCGGCAAAAACCGGATGGAATATGTTTGGGCTTTTCTCAGTTGTATGTTTTTAAATAGAAAATTGGACCACTTAAGCATATATAGTTAACTTCCCTTTTCCTTCTGAGCCACTGTCACAACTTCACTTCTTTTCTATGATTAATGTAAGTATGTCTGTTACCTACATAAGTAAAAAGTGGCCAGAAATCTCTGTTCAGTGTTGTTTTGCTTGGCAGTCATTCCTCTTTAAATTCACCAGCCATGTATCCAGATGGATATGATGGGAGGATGCTCCAGTTCAAATACACTAATGATCCAGTTTGCTTTCAGCATTCTTATTGCCTGTGTAGATGTTGGTGTGTATGATGTCGTAAGACATTTTAGGTGTTTCAAATAATCACAGGACAACAACATGATCTTGCCAGAATTTATTCTGAGAAATCCATCCAACAAGAGTCTTTCGCGCCTGGATAGCAAGGGCTTTGAGTGGTGAAACAATGATTAGTATAGTTGGTTTAATTAATTATACAGCACATAGTTTAGGAAAATTCAAAATCAAATTGACACAAAAAGTATGATTTCGAGAATAATAGATGTCAAACTAATACCACAAAGATTCATAGTATAGACAGTTGCAACGAAAATCCAATAAGTATTAATCAGGCATGAATATCTATAGTCTGATTAAGGCTCAACACCTCATGAGTAGATTAATCATATTGCTCCTCAGCATGGCATCTTAGAGATAGAACAGCAAAATAAAAAGCCGAACCCAATAAAATGACAGTAAGAGCATGATAAAAAGAACATAAAAGTAAGAATAAACTAAAATAAAGAATCTGATAAAATATCAAAATAATAAAAAACAATAGAGTAGATCATTAGACATACACAGCAAGGAATTAACTGAGTAAAAGCGCATTTAGAAAGTGTACTTTTAAAAAATGTATGGGTTATGTAAATTAAAATGGACAGATTGATAAACTGGCAGACCTGGGAGTTACTAGTAACATTAATTAAGTAAATCACAACAATTACTGACAGTGTTAATTGCCAGTGTTAAATTGACAAAAAAATTATGATTTCCAGAATAATGTCAAACTAATTCCACAAAGATTCATAAACAGTTGCAACAAAAATCCAACAAGTATTAATCAGGCATGAATATTTATAGTCTGCTCAGGGCTCAACACCTCATGAGTAGCTCAATCAAATCGCTTGTCAGCATGGCATCTTAAAGAACACCAAAGATACAGTGGCACCATAGTTACAAAGTGCTTAACAACAGCAAAATAAAAGGCAGAATCCAATAAATGACAATAAAAGCATGATAAAAAAGAACATAAAATCAAGTCAATCAGAGTGTACTTTGACAGATGTCCCTTGGGAAAGTAAAGAAACATTCCAAAATCCAAAATTATGAACCTCTCATTCTTACAACGTGAATAGTGTGAATTTCATTCTGTCAGTTCCAACAAGTCCTCCAACTTAAACGACCACAGAGGTAATTTATACCTGCAATCCAGAAAGACCCTTTGGAGCATCTGTCACTCAAAAGTAACTATAGGTCGTTTCTGGTGACTGAATTTACGACTTATAGTGTTGTTTTTGGTTTTTGAGAGTACAGGTTCAGTTCATTGAATCCAAACTGATATCACGCAGTAGCCAACAATATTAAACTCAATATAGGGGTCAAATGTCCCCTCAGATTTTCTGAAGTCTGTGATTTTTGATTGTAAATCTGATTCTAGCTGTTAGGAGCAGATAGAAAAGTAGCTGAGAACGGAGTGGTCATTAGATATCACTTTTTCTACTCAAAAATATGCTGTGTGTGAACATACCCTTACTAACCAATAAGTACCTGGTTCATCCATGATTGTGTGTATGTGTGTGAGAGATTGTTTGTGTCAGCATGTGTGTTTTCGTGAGTATATGTGTCAGTGTGTGTGTATGTAAGTATGTGTATGTATGTTTGCATTTGCATAACAACATCAATGAAAACAGAGGTGTTTACATGTTAATAGATAACATCCATTTTTCAAATACAAAAGAAGCTACAATGCTATGATGGCAGCATTTGGAATCATTGATACATCAAGGACCATCTCGGCTTTCAATGAAGCCGTGGCCAAAGTACAGCGATGGTGACTCTTGACTCACTCTGATGTATTCTAAGACACTGTGCTGCTCATTAAACATGAAAAAAAATATATGAAGACAAACTAAATTCTGCTCAAAATGAAACAAAAATGAAATTTGACTCAGAGGTAACACAAAAAAGAAAGGTGTTCAAAGGCTTATATTTTACCCCCACTTCCATTACCCTACATTACCTCCATCTTCTTCCTGTCACCTATAGCCATGAGACACAGGAAGCTGTCAAAGTACTAAGACTCAGTGTTCGCTAACACATAACCACAACCAGAATATGAGTCCAAATGCATTACTATCACAATAATCAATGGGCATCTATCATCTTTCTCTATTTTTTCTTTTTTTCCATTGGTTTAACAGTTACTTTAAGGAATTCCTGATACTCAGGTACTCAGGAGTGTTTTTATCTTCATGTTTGTCTTGATTCACCCACTCCATCAGCTGATCTTTCTGATTCTGATCGATGAGTCCCTGCCGGCTGTACACTGTCACAAGATTGGTGTAACCTGCCTTGTAGTAGCCCCTGATGCCTTCCTTTGACATCTCATTATGAGGTGGTCTTCTGTTTTCACCTGGAAGCAGAATGATGGGTGCAATGAACAGTAGGAAAATGTTTAAAAATTGCATGGTTATAGTTGTGCATCCCAAGTGCACTCTGTTATTAAGTATAGTCTCCAAATACCCTGTTTTATCATTTTATTGCCACTTTACTTCAGTAGGATTTGAGAGACTCTGAATCGCTTTTATATCTTGTAACAGCATACAACATCATGATATTATGAAAATCAATTTCCGAATCAGTAAAAGACAGCATGTATGAAAGTAGTGAATCTCCTAATTTTATAAAAGATTATATTTTGTCCTCTTCACTAAAGACTTTGTGTGTTAATTTGTCAGCATACATAAACCACGCCAGCTAGGTCTTACCTAAATCAGCCATAAGTTCCTGTGAGGTCAGAGGGTGAGCCACAATCATAGACTGTTTCAGCATTGTCTCCACATCTCCACTGACAAGACTTTCTGCTAGCAGCTCCCTGTGCGGTAAGAGGAACACAAGAACACCATCTACAGGTCAAGTACGAGATCACTGGATTCATCTGGTTGAACTTTCAGAGGAAAATCTAATATTTACCGGCACTTCATGGCTTGGTGGCTTGAGGCCGTGGTCAGAGCACGTTTGTGATCTTTGGCCAACACCTCCATGGCAATAAGATTCCGCCCATTATTGTCATCCTTTATGCTCTCTATCATTTCGTAGAGTTTTGGATTACTGTTTTTGAGCTGCTCCTGTAGCTCAGGTTTGTCTTTTGTCCTCTCCCAAGCTTTGCGAATGGAATCCTTGGGGGGAACGTGGTCTGCATTCACTGTTCCACTGTTGTTCTTGGATTGTCGAGCATCTATCAACCTGGAAAACAAAAATACATTACTGTTTCATACATGGCCCTTATATATTATGATCTTACTGAAACGTAACTTCATGGACATCAAATAACTGAATAGCAGTTACACTTGGACAAATTTAACACCATGTGACCAGTTCAGACCACAAAGGTTTGAGTGTATTCTGGCGTCTCTCTTGTGGGATTATTAAAGTGACTTACCATTTGTATTTTTCAACAGATGCAAGCTTATAGCTTCTGATAACATCACATTCACCAGGTTTGATTGAGCTGGTACTCTTCAAATATTCCTCTTCGGTAAGAAGTTCAGAATGGCTGGCTCCTCTTGGCCTCGCTCCTCCGGTGATGGTGTATTTTCCAGGGTTTTTGTGGGAGTAGTCATAGCCTCGCTGAAGCTTAAGAATCGGTGCGTACGAAGCAAAGTTTTCCTGAACCTGATCAAAAAGTGTCTCAATATAGTGATTTGCTCACATGAACACATTAACAGAATTTATCCTTGAAGTCACAGTGGTGTTGCTCTCTGACTAATATCCCATCATGCTTTATCTGCTGCAATATCCAATCAGTAAACAGGAAAATTTTACGTTTACAACCAACAATTCAAACATGAGACACCGGCATGATGGGACTGTTCTTCTATTTAAAATCAACACCTTTTCATTAGTTAGTTAGATCAAGCTAAGATGCTCAGTCCCAGATCTCAATAAAAACAACACGGACATGGAAATATGAAGTCAATGTCTACTATATAACCAGACTATAGCTTAGTGGAAAGGCTTAACTTTTGAGGAAGGTCATTAGGCCCCAGGAATCTCTAGTCAGCAGGACTAGTGAGTATTGATCAGTTACCAGAACTATAATAAGCTGCTTTAGATTGCAGCTGAAAGGAGTAGCGCTGCAGCATCTGTGGATGTTTGAAACTTCATTTTTTAAGTAGTAACTTTTTTTTTTTAAGTTTGGTGATTGACAATGAATGTTGATCAAAGCAGCTAAGTTTCTATTTACACTACACCTTCAGTAAAGTATCTCTACAGGAGATCTGACTCTGTCCATGCCCCCTGATACACTCACAGCACTCTTCCCCCTGTGCTGTTACACTCACTTTACATAAAATGTTATCAACCTCTAAGATGGATACTCACTTCATTTTTCACTTTCTCACGAAGCTTCACAGCAGCTCCTTTAAGATCGCTTCGATCACTTCCAGTTGCTTGTGTGATTGCATGATAGAGACTATTCTGGTGCTCTGAGTTCACATTGACCACTGTACCATCATCTTGAACAATGTCAAAATGGCCGCTGTAAAACTGCTGTGAACTGCTTTTCCTGAGAAAGAACAAATGAAATATCTGAATGTATACCTTTTAATCCGCAAATATCACAATCTTATAGGATACTGTAGTTGTACTACTTAATCTGCATATAATTAAATTGAAATTATCAGTGGGATTTTCTCAGTGAACTTACTCTGGTGGCTGCAGTTCTTTTACTTTTGTCAGCTGTAGTGTGATGTTGCCAGCAGACTTGTCTGTTCCTTTGTAATGTTCCTCTGAGAGTCTGTTTTTATGTTCATCATTGACAGTGAGGCGAATCCCTCTACCGTTGAGTAAGCCACTTTTTGTGAGCACAATAAGGTCAACATCTGTGGCAGGGTGATCTACATTGCTTATGTGTTCCATGTAATCCATTAAATCCATCCGTTCCTTCTCTGTTAGCGACTTCTCAGTTCTGTGACTGGCTGATCTCATGTTGTGCTTGTGTCTCTGGTCATCAAAAAAACTTTGAGTTGTATGTTTGTCCATAATCTTATCAACAGCTTTACCAGTAGCATCATTCAACTTGCTTTTAAATGTCTTTGTCAGGATGGAGGTCATATGTCCAGAGCAAGCCTTGATAAATGCTTGGGACACACTGTCTGCAAGGGTGCTCAGAATTTTGTCCTTAAGACGTTGAACATCTGGTAAATTGTGTCGTCCATCTTGATCATATTTCTCTGCATCTTGCTGAAGCTCCTCAATGTCTTTCAATAAAGTAGGAACAAAAGTTTCATCAATGACCCTTTTTGTAGGAACAGAATTCAGTATTTCAATGAAACGGGTAGTGTACTCTGCAACTTTCAAACCTAACTCGGCAGCCTTAATAATACCAGAAAGTTTTCCTTTGTTCATAATGTCTGTTGCTCCATTGCACACCTGAGTGAGTCCACTGATAACCTCATGCACTGTTGTGCAGTCCATCATGAGGTCAGGAATTACTTCTTCAGCTAATACAGCGATTGTTTTAGTCATTTCTTCCTCATCCAATTTGCCAATCTTAAAGTTATCTTTCTGCATGGCTGCTTTTGGGACCTGTGAGCAGATGAAGTCAGTGATAGCTTTATCCAAGTCACGGTTCTGCTTCACTGCTGAAGTAACAACATCCTTAAAAGCTGAATCCAAAATCTTTTTAAAGGCCTCCTTCAGGCCTTCATCAATTGCATAGTTCAAACCAGTGACCACAGCTTGCTTCCCTATTTCCTTTGCAGCGTACTTGGCAGCATATTTGAAGTTCTGCTTTACAACTGTTGAAGTTGTCATCTTTTTCATTGCACTTCCAAAGGTTTGTTTACCAACGGAGGAGATGGCAGACTGAGCAGTTCCTTTGATAGATGAAAACACATGTTTTCCTGACTTGATGATATCCCTGGCAACAGATGAGAAGGACTTAGTACCATTAAGCAGGGATTTTGTTACCTTGTACACTGCAGTGACAGCTTTCTTGATGGCACTGAATCCAGCAGTAAGCAACGACATACCAATGCTGATACTCTTGGATATTGCCCATTGTACCCAGTCAAACGTTCCTTTTACCATGCCCTCTATTCCACTGATCATGTCTGATACTCCCTCATTTATCAGGCTAAGTCCGATCTGACTTGCAGTGCCAAATGAAAAGGCACAAACAAGAATCCCAGCCAACACCTGGATGGCTCCGATGAAGAAGCAAATGAGAGCATCAATACAAAACTTGGGTTTCTTTTTCACCTCAAAAACAATACCAAGGCCAAGCTCATAGAGTGCCATTAGCTCATTTGTGGTGATGAAATCTTTTTCCTCTAACAACATGTAGACCGAACGTTCCTCTGTTATTGCATCACTGTTGTCTTTTTCCAGCTCCACAAGTTTCTTCAATGCATTATCAATGTATGTCGTCCACGACTTGAAGATGTTCATTCTGGCCTCCATTTGACTCTGAAAGTTGTTGCTGTGTGGTTTCAGTTTGTCAGTAACAGACATCTGACAAGAAACCATTGTGTTTGATGTTTCTGAGATATAAACACCCACGGACTTTTTAGCCTGCTCCAACAGTTCCCTTGCCTCTGCTTTATAGTCACCCTTGGCCAGGTTGAGGGTGATGTATGCCTGGTTATAGAGTGCCACAGCTTTGTACATTCGGTCAGAGTTTGCTGCCTTCTGCCAACAGGATTTAGCTCCATAGTCATTTGTTTTGTCTCTGCAGTGTTTGTCAGTCCTGAGAATGGCTTGCTTAATGTGATCATAGAAATTGTCACTTTCCCCTTGCAAGAGCTTTCCCTTAGTTTCATTCATTGTCTTGATGAGGTCTGCCTGAAGGTCACTGATGTCATCATGTCTGTTGATATGCTCCTCATGAAGAGTCAGCCACAATGCCCATGCTTCTTTCAAAGCATTCAGGGCTGGCTGATAATCAAACTTTTGTTTGTTTCCTATTTTCTTGTACTCCTGGTCAAAGTCCACGAGGGATTGACAAAATGTGGAAAAAAGTTTTTCCTTCAAGTCTATTTCTACCAGCTCATCACTTTCCATTTCACTTATACGCTTTACTTCATACTCTTCTCTGAGCTGTCGCATTATCTCAACAGACTGACCTTGGTAAGCTGGAGCAAGATGATCCTGGTTCAGAACCATCTGGACCATGCCGGGGTTTCCTTTCCGAGCAGTGCGACCAAAGATTTGTTTCTCCACTCTTCGATTGCGTGGGAAGTGCGTGAGAAGCACAAAGAGGCCACCACATTCATTTACTTTTTCCTCAACCTTGATGTCTGTTCCTCTCCCTCCAAGGTTTGTTGCAATGATAATCCTCCCTCCACTAAATTCATCTTTCTCAATGTTGTGTCTCTCACTAATTGTGTACATCGTGATCTGGTGTGGCTTAAATCTCTCTTCGTCTTGCATTTTCACATGTAGCTCATTTGCTGTCTTGACATCTTCACATATCACCAGGACAACTTGTCCTCTACTTGCCACTTTCCAGGTAGTATCACAAACAGTCTGGATCCATTGGTCATTGCCCCCATTCACCTGCAGGGCTGGCAACTCAACCACTTTTTTATGACGATGAGCTGGAATAGTATAGCTCTTTGTTCTGTAATGCCTTTCCAGAAAGTCTCTCTCTGCATCTCCCCCTAATGTGCCAGAAACACCAAATATGCCATTTCCATGGATGTACCGTTTAAAGTAATGGAAGTTAGACATGTAGTTGGTCACACTGGACAAAGGTGAAATTGCAAGCTGATGTTTCATCTCCAAAAACTGCTGGAGTCCATTACCCCACTTCTTGTTTTTCTCCAACACCCCACTTGCTTTGAAGTCCACTGGAATTATGGCATCATACTGATGCTTGTCAGGATCACTGGCAGCTACGTTGTCAGCAGCTGGTGAAATGTCGATCATGTACTCTCTGCCCTGAGTCATCTCAATGGCCCTCAAGGCATTCTCAACAAACACTGGCAACTGATTTTCAACATATCCCTTCAAGAAGTGAGGGATAATGATGAAGTTGTCATGTTTATCAGAATCAGAACATTCATCTGAGTACTTAATACAGGACTTCACTGCACTCACAGTTGCTTCAATGAGAGATTTTTCTGACATGATTTCACATGCTAATCCATTTTCAAGGAGTAACATGCTGACTTCTAAGTCAGCATGTCTTTCCTCAGTCCCGTAACGTTTGGCTTTGTTGTTCTCTTCAGAATAGCACTCAAAAGCCACACTGTTCTCCATTACTTCCTGAAATATACGCAGCAGATCATACTGTTGTGAAACTCCTATTTTCTTCATGACTTGTTCAATCGCTCTCCAGCTGTCATCCTGGTAGTCATCACCTGTGTTTTCTGTTTCTGTCTTACTCATAGCTTGCCTCAATGTCTCAACATCCTCTGGTGAAAAGAACCCCAAATCCACACCTGGCAGCAAAATGTCAAAGGCTGAGAAGCTGTCAGATGGTTCTGATCCCATAACAGCAGATGTTGCTGCCTTATGGAAATGTTGGATCCTTGTTGCCCATTTTATCTCACCTGTATCTAGCATTTCAATTGGTTGACAAGTAGATGTCATTGTCCAAATGTTGGCAAGAATTTGGTCCATATGCCTCAAACCGCTGGCTTCATGAGACAGGAATGTCACTTGAACTCCATTATCCAAGGTCATGTAGTCCACTTCATCCACTATCACTAGCTCAAATCCTCTTGTTCCACGGGTAGTTCTCCTCTCAAACTCTTGTTTTAATGTGTCTGCTGCAAAAGCACCAACAGTGCCATACACAACTTGTTGTGTGTATGCCTCTTCTAACAACTTGTCTGGTTCCACAGAGGAAGATTGTTTGGAGAGGGGTGGGGGTACTACAGATGATGTGACACCAAACTTTTTAAAAAACTTCTCCCACTCCCTCTGGTCTCGTCGTGCAAGAACTGGAGAGCTTGTCACAATGTCCACCTTTATTCCACGAATAGCCTGGATTGCGGCGAACATTGCCAAAATGGAAGATTTCCCTTCACCTGTGCCAATCTCAAGGAGACAGCCTTTATTTTCAGTTAGCTGTGACAGTAGGAGCAAAAGTAATGATGCCAACTGAGTCTGTCTTGGAAAATAGCCTTTAATGCCTTTGGGCTCATTTGTTGTGCTGTCTTGCACGGCTACAGACATTCCAATCAACACTTCCTTCAGAGTATTGATATCTGGGTTTGCAAAATCAAGAGATTTAATCTTCATCTTGAGATCCTCTATATCCTCCTCAGTAAGATCTTTCTTCCAATATTTTGGAAGTTCTGTTTCCATGTGTCTGAGAACATCCTCAATCACTGTCAGAATATTCTCTGGGCACTGGGATTCAGAGAGTTCCATTAAAATGGTGTCAGTATCTTTGTCCTTGTCTTCTTTTACTTGTTGTTGTAGAAACATTAGTGGTTCTTGCGTCTTCAGAGCAGAGAGGGTGAGGAGGCAGTTTAGCCTGTAGGTCTGTACCATGTGGAGGACTTGGGGAATCTGATTGCGGTCTATTGATGAAGCTTTGCGAATGAAGAGCATTATTTCCGTTGGTGTCCAGATGTTATTGAACAGTATTTGACCCAGAGTCTCCCTGCTTTTTGGTAAAAGCTCTGAAACTGCATCAAGAATTCTCAAGGAAATCGGCTCAGCCAGAGTTGGATTTGTGACGTAAAGTTCCTCAACCAAACAGAAAAGGAACTCATACTTCTTCTCCCAGTGAAGTAAATGATCACTTTCATCTTCAGTCTCAGTGGTGCCCTGAAGAGTTAACTTCAGAACTGCCTCAAGAATGGTGAGTTTCTCAGTCAGAGAAAGTTCCTCATATCCCACAGCATGGTCAAACGTAAACTGAGACCACTCTGGAAGCTTGTTTTCTCTGCAATATTGAACCGTCAGTTCATTATGAAGTGTTTTAATCCTGTCCTCAAGCCCGCAGTCCTGCAAGTCTTCACTCTCTGTGATTTCATATTTTGACAGAAGTTCTTTGAATTTCTTCTCTACATCTGCAAGCTACATGGGATATTAACAAAAAAGAAAGAATACAGAAGAGGGGATGCACCTGAATTAAAAATGCACAGTTATATTTGATTTTGTAAGGTTTTCAAATACTATATTTGTAAAAGGATTTTCTTTAGTTGTATAGAGCAAGGGTCAGGAACCTATGATTTGTTTCATTCCTGGATTTTATATGGCTCTCAAATATTCCAATGTTGACTGAAATACAATAAATAAAAAATGATGCTGCAACTTAAAAGTATCAATGTAATTGATTAATTCATAGTAATTATACAAAATCATAAATAGTATTTCAAAATAGTAAGCTTTTGCTCTTACAAGTGCCTCTTTTTTTTGATCCACAGCTGTAGGCTAATTGAAGAATAACAAAGGCCAAATATCGGCCAAACTTTATTTTGAGCGGTCCCTTGTAGATGACTTACAAAATATCAGCAGACTATCAGAAACATAAAAACAACACCTCAGTAACGAATATCAGTTGACTGATGTCTTATATTTATGTGTTGAATATATGTTGACAACAAACATTAGAATTATGAATTTATGTGTTCAGTAATTATTAAGGTAAACATCTATTAATATGAACTTGGACACTCCAAATGAAGTGAAAGACAACTGAACTCAGTAGACTGTCAACATACTTTAGGTTTAGGATAATGGTAAGGTTAGGTTTAGGGCTGGGGTTAAGGATTCATAAGTTAAGTAACTTTGTAGGTAAACGTCAACAGATGTGAACTTGGACACTCCAAATAAAAGATTATCAACAGACTTGATTTCATCTGGGTTATGCATAGTCTGTTTATAGCTTACAACTCATCTATAAAGAACTACTCTGGATATGTTATGGATAGTTTGTAGATAGCTCTCACATCACTTGCAAGGGATCATACCAATAAAGTGTTACCCAAATCACTTCTGACAAAAGCTGGTTTTTAAATGCAAGGTGTGCATTATGTACCTAAATACCTGAAGAAGTAGAAATTAATAGGAACAAAGTGATAAGATGGGAAAAAGATGAGCATTATTTATTTCAGTTAAACGGACAGCTGCATATGAATTTGTGGAGAGATCAGGGTCAATGACATGTCCATAATCGAGGGAGCATTTTGCTTTTTTCAAAAACTAGACCGGTATATCCGTTCTTCCTCAATTTTCAAAAATATTAAAGAAATTATTTGCTAAACAACTCGACCTTTTCATTGGTAAATATGAATTATTAAATAAACACCAGTATGAATTTAGGGAAAACTACTATCTATGCAGGATGATAGATGATGATTTCCAATGATACCATGATCTCCAACGGAGATGGTAGAAGAAATAACAAAGGCAATGGAAAATGTTGTATTGGTATTTATATTGACCTACAGAAGGCTTTTGATACTATAGATCACAGCCAATTACTGTGAAAAGTGGAAAAGTAAGGGATAAGAGGTATAGCTTACTATTGGCTGAAAAGCTACATGGAAAATAGACAGCATGCAGTGTGTGCAAATTAATGGGCCCTATCGTAACGATCTAAAGTGCACGGTCTGAAGCACATGGCACAAGTGCATTTAGGGTGTGTCCAAATCCACTTTTCTATTTTAATGGCGGAAAAAATGGTTGATGCACCAGGCGCATGGTTCAGAGGGGTTGTCCATAGTCTCCTAATTAATCATGGGTTTATGGTGTAACATGCAATAAACCAATCAGAGTGTCATCTCCCATTCCCTTTAAGAGCCAGATGCGCTTGTACCTTGGTGGATGCTATTATGATGGCGCATTTGCCAAGTAGTAAGAAGGGATGCTTCTCTGTAGAGGAAACGTCCCTGGAAAGGTTTGGTTGAAGTTATTTCATTAAAGGGGCTCACAACAGTTACTGAAAGCAGGGGTTGCCTCAATAAATACATTAATAAGTTAATTGTTTTTGTCTCATTTTTGTAACTGGGTTCTGTTTATCTAGTTGTTGGACTTGTGTAAAAATCTGATCATGTTTTAGGTCATTTTTATGCAGAAATATAGAACATTCTAAAGGATTCACAAACTTTCAAGCAGCAGTTTATTTAAAATCAACCTCACCTTGGGATATTTTTTCCCTTATCTGCTAATTTTGCATTTTTGTTTACATGAGGTACAGCAATCTGAAAGGTCAAAGCCTAGCTTGCACATCTGCTGCTACAACTGAATGCAGACATACACTTCTTTTAACCTTTTAACAGGCCTTACCAAGTGAAGCATGTAGAGGCAAACACTATGTTGACCAAGAAGTGGTTACCCATGACAACCCGCAGTGAAACATGGACAATTGTGTTTTTAGCAATGCCCAATCAGATCTCAGCACTGGGACAGTATAAGTGAAAAATATTTAAATTTGTAAAAGAAATTTAGATTGTTTGGGTAAAAAGGTTCCTGACCCCTGATATAGACGCTGATTTTGAAAGTAGCTCATTAATGCCATACCTCATTCCTCTCGATTGCAGCTGCATCATCCTCTATTTGCTGGTGGAGAACTTGTGTGCGCTCATGATGGTGCACCTGACCTTTGAAGCTCTGTTTCTGACGAAGCTTCTCCCTCGATCGAGACAGTTTCTCTCTGGAGATCTCACTCTCTCTGTCTATCTCCTCTTGAATCCTTTGCTCCCGTTCCAGACGCTCCTGTCGTCTTCTCTCCTCCTCCCGCTGGTCTTCCTCCTGTTTTCCTGTTGAAAAGATTCATACGTTAAGTTTTTTTTATTCTTTCCATCAGAGGATATGCTTTGGTTTGATAATTTTTTTCATTACCAAAGCAAATCGATACTTTTTACATCAGTGTTTGTGTTGTGTGCTAATGAACAAGTAATTTTTGGGGGCCAATCAATGGAGCTCTAGCTAAAGTTCAGTCAGGAAGAATATCTTTCCATGCATAAGCTATAGTTATATTTCTCATACCATCATGCAATTCACATCTCTCAGGCATGCTCACTCATAATTTCCTTTGCTGTCATTATCTGGGCATCCATTGAGCTATCAGCTGGTCACATCAGCTGGTCACATCTAACCAATAGCACAGTGATATACCTTCACTGTCAGCCTATAATATTGCGACTGTCTTCTTAAATACGTTTTGTCTTTCTCTGCCTTTAGTGCTTTCATATTGCCATTTGATGCACCCCTCCACCTCCCCATCACCTCTGGTCTTTGCAGATTCATCAGTTCATCATTTCATCAACCTGTTCAGTCTCATCAGTCTCAGCAGAAGACATCAGCCACTACCACCAGTGTCTGGACTCCATGGGGGGATTTATCTCGCTGCTGATCAGGACTGATGTCCCTCGATTACAAAATCTCCCTGCAGTGTCTAAACGCCAAAGACTTATGAAAAGACTAATTATCAGTATCATCTGTATAATAAACAATTATCTTTGCTTCATTATCTTGTCTTTCCTGATGTTTTTGTTATATGTTACAATGTCACATGTTAGGGAAAGTTCTCAAGATTAATTTCAGGTACAGACTAAATGCATAATTTTCCATTTAAAATTATACAAGGAATTATTCAAAGCTGCTTTAATCGATTTCCTGCCTCTAGCATTTGGAAAGGAATTGCAACAGTAATTCAAAACAAAACTTTTGTTTGTACTGAGTTGCTCTGAGTTCCTCTTGCTCAACTACCCTCCCAGTAGGGTAAGGTTATAAAAACTTCTTCATTTATCTTACTGAGGAAGTTATTTTCTGTGCTTAGTTCATGTACAACTAGATTCACTAGTTTATGATACCACACAGTGTTAGTGGGTAACAAGGGATTGTTTGATTGTCCAGCCTGGCTCATATTCACAGGAAAGATCATTCCAACATATCCTCAGATTGCACATGGCTATTTTTTGCTATGTTAATGCTGAAAACTTTAATGAATTCAGACAGATTCTTTCAGACTCATGACCACAAATGTACGGAAAATCTAACTTACATGACCTAACAAACACACCCTTCACAGTCAACGGCACCAAGGAAGAATCCCTACCAACCATAGTTTGTATGTTTGGATCTTCTTTTTGACTTAAACTGTATCTGAAATAAACTAGTAATTAACATTAATGATAAATTGTGACAACTCACCATAGTTGGGACACGTTGCAACACTCCCCTCTGTATTGCAATGCCACTCAATGCGTGAGCGGTCAAAGCTCTCTCTGATGGTGAATGTGGGGTCGCCTTTGTGAGAATTGTATTCAGTTCCAAAACTATTCCAAGTATGACTGTGGTATCTCAGATAAATGAAGCACCAGATATCACGCTTCTCTTCATACTGTTCAGTACGGCCAGGGTATACACAACGAAACCCCTAAGAGACAAAAAGAAAAGATCATTTTGATTAACCAGGCTGTGGAAATGTAGTATCACTGCACACATGACACAGCAATTACACACACATTAAGAGTTATTCATATAGAACATTGAAGATGCTTACTGTGCATTTTTAAATGAAAAGTTAAATACAATAAAATATATAATACAATAATGTCAGTCTAGTGTATTAAGATTTCATGATCTTGCTGTTGCATGTGGACCATTAGGGCCCTTTGGATCCCTGAACACATGCAAATGGTATTTCATTATAAACGCAAACTCGCGTGAAATTTCTCCCCACCCTTTGATTTTGGCACAAACCATTTTTCAAATAGATACACTATAAATATTCACTTGCTTCATTAATGCTGAGATTTTTATTTGACATTTTCTTAGTAGGCTATTCAACATTAACAATGTGATGCAGTTAAACAATAAATAAACTTAAGGTGCGTAATCATTTTCCTTTTATCTATGTCCCAAGTGCAAATCCTCATTCCCAACTCATTGAATACAGCCACTTGGTCAAGAGCCCCTCATGTCACATCTCTGCACTGCAGTTCCTCGAATGGCCACTTGAGGCTCCAAAAGTGAGTCAATTCCCATAGACCCCCATGTTAAACTTTCCAACTTTACAGCAGGAATAAACATATTTACAGCCTGGTACAAAAAATGGCTTTGGTCTTTATATGCATAATTAAGGACATGGCCACTTTGAGTGATAGGTTGATAGCTGCTAGGTGTCTTGTTTCAGCAATGAGGCTTCATTCAACTGCCTCAGCTCCACCTCTTTGCCCATTTAGGAGTCAGGCAGAGTCAGGAAATGCCAAGATGGCAACGGCCAGAGCTGCCCACTTTGAGCTTCAAACCGCTCCTCAGAAATCAATGGGTGACGTCATGGTGGCTATGTCCATATTTTTTACAGTCCATGATCTCAACACCATGAAGGTCGAACCCAGTTCTGGATCTGAGATGTGAATTCAATGTGGAAGTGCCTTAAACCTGCATTCTCTCTAATAGCCAACAGGGGGCGACTCCTCTGATTCTAAAAAGAAGTCTGATTGTAGGGAAGTCTATGAGAAAATGACCCTACTTCTCACTTGATTTATTACCTCAGTAAACACTTTCCTAATGAGTTTATGGTCTCAATCACTAGTTTCAAGTCTTCTTCAATACAGCATGATGTTCATTTTGTAAATTATGGTCTCATTTAATTTACATTTGACAATAAATAAGGGTATGCTTTAGGGTATGCTACTTTGTGATTGACAAGTTGCCACCATGGCAACAACGTTGGTTAGCTAACATTACCAAGGCGTAACCCTAGATTCACAGAGTATAGGCGTAGCCGTCATTATTTCAGTGTTTTCAGTTCATGAAAGTTAATTGTAACATTTTAATTGCCTAAAAAAGTCTTGTTCAGCATTTGATAGCACTAAAAGACCCTCTAAGCAGTTGGATGTTCATTTCATTTGAATAAATTACAATGATATAGACTCGCTGTCATTTTTGGCTGATTGTATTGCAATGGGTCTCACTGACTCAACTCAAGGCATCCACATGTGCTGCACAGGTCCGTCGGTGCCCGCAGAAAAAAAAACGTTGGATTTCTTAGGATGAAAAAAAAACGAAAAAATGTTTTGGACCTAAATTAAGTTTATTTGTTCTCTAAAATTTCCTCATACAGTGTAGTTTATGCTTTCAATGCCAGTTTGTTGGTGACGTGCGTGCTATAGTATTCAGGCTACATGCATCCCCTAGTTTAACATTTACATGCTTGGAATCAAGCCTTCGACTTCTAAATGCCTTAACTCTGTTAGAGGTTGGAATATTTTAATTGAAGAGAAACAACCCTATGGAAGCCTGTAGGGGAGTTAATTAAAATGATAATGTAAACTTGAAAATGAAAATGTAAGATCAAGATCAGATCAAGCCGGGCAGGAAACCAGACACAGGAACAACATAGAGCATCCAGTCAAAATAAAACGCCATGTGCCAGTGAGGGACCGTTGGTTATATACAGTGAATGGTTACATATCATAACCACAGATGTCAAATTGATGAGGTTATTAATTAGCCTGAGCACAGCCTGTAATAAGAAGTTACCCCTTTGTTGTGATTTGTTTTGACTCTATAAAATGCTAAAATCTCTTGTAGTTTGCTGTTAGCATGGTGCTAGCATTAGCCAATTGACCGGATGCTCTATGCCATTTTATTGTGACTTAAATATTACTTGCATAAGTGGAAAATCAAGATACATTGTTAATATTGCATTTAATTTTCAAATCTGAAATAATATTTGAATATTGTCCACTGTACAGTGCGGTATGACTTTGAAAATTAAATGTCAAACAGCTTTTCGATTTTCATTTTAATATAGTCATAGAACGCCCAAACGAGTACGTGAAAATGGAAATGCAAATTGTATAATTCCATTTTCATTTTTACTGAAATAACATACAAATGTGGAAAATTATAATGCCATTGTGGAATTACATTTTAATTTTCAAGTTTACATGATCATTTCAATAAAGATCCCTATGGGCTTCCATACAAATCTGAGTTCAGGTAAATATTTATTTTCCAGAATCTCAAATAGTTGGAAATGTCAAATTAACGTAAGGGTCTCAATACCGACGTAACTGTCAGTCTTTAGCATCCCGAGTGAGACATAATGGGAATTATACTGAATTCTAAATAACTAAATATGACTAATATGACGCTAGAAGGCCTCCACAGTGTCGAGATGTGACGTGAGAGGCTTTTGACAAAGAGGCTGCATTTGAAGAATTAGGAATGAGAATGTGTTGGTCCTAAATGATGAAATAGAAGGTAAAAACATAAAAAATCCGAATCACAGAAAAATAAATGACCACCAATCACACCAGCCAATCACTGATATCCCAACCTTGTGACTTGAAACAGGCAGGCAACACCTGTAATACACTGCCATAATTCAGTCAGCCAAGAAAGAACAGAACTAACTAAGTTTTATCTGTTACTAGATTAAATTGTTTGGTGGTTATATGACTCATATGAGTAAGCAACACAAAAAGAACAAAAAGTCAACATTTAACAGTTGTTCATACATGACCAAAATTATTGATATAAAGATTTTTTCAAATTGATGACATACTGAATTCTTCAAAAGTATGAACAAAGTTATTATTATGAACAAACAAACAAACTCACCCCTGTTTTTGAGTTGGAGAAGTACCAGGTGTAAGGAGTCTCATTCCTCACTGAAACTTTGGCACCCATGGTTCAGGATCTGTTAAAGAAACATGGTTTTAAAACATAAGTGAGTGGATCTGTATTAAATCTTTAGTCTATTGGTTTAGTTAGATTAAAGATTGCTCAAATGTTAGTTCTTGTTCTAAATAAATAGACATATCAAGACAACTAAAGTAAACCACAGTTATAATTGCTAATAAACAGTTAAAAAGGAGAAGCTGTAGAAGAGATAAAGCACAAACCTGCTTCTACTCTTGCTGTGATCTGTCCATGGCTGAAAGCTCAGGCCTCTATGTGGAGGATCACACTGTACACTGTTCACAGACTGGTGGACTTATTTATATAGTATATTGAGGACGTGACAAACTGTCTCATAAAAAAAATGAAATAAAAAGTCGCCCTACTTTTACAGCATGACACTCTGTTAATGATTCATCAGTAGACCACAAGATTAAAAGAAAGAAAAAAACTTTTACAGCCAAGCAGCACTCCATGCATCTGTTTGTTGACTGAGAAAAAAAAGTATTAAAAATGTCATATCATTTCAGTATTCAAGGAGATTCCTTCTCCACCAATCCCACTGCAGGAAACTCTCTCATCTGTATGCAAGTCCACATTTCACTCAAAATTTCTGCACCAGTCATTGAGACTAGCTGCTTACTACTGTTTGGGAATGGAGATGATGGTGGTTGATTTGAAGCAGGTGAGGACAGTCTGGAGGAAGAGGGGTGCGGGGATGTGGAGCAGCTGAGGTTTTCAGTGGGGACAGGGGTATTGCAGGAAGGCAACGGTGGCTGGCAGGGAGGTGGGGGGGGGGGGGGGGGGGGGGGGGGGTCATCAGGAGGAGCAGAGTAGAGGCAGGACATGCTGGTCTAACAGAGGAGCCAAACCTGCCGTAAAAGGAATAGAGTTTGTCCGGGAGGGTGGGTGCTGTGTCTGAGATTTCTTGTTTTTTTCCTTTGAAGTCTGTAATAGTTTGGAGTCATTGCCATAAGTGCCTTTGCTTGGTAAACGTCAGTTTGGACTCCATCTGTTGACTGTATTCCCCCTTTGCCTGTTTAATTGTTGTGTTGGAGATTTAAGGTTCATTACTGAAGTGTGGAGGATAATCTTTGAACTGGTCACTCTTCATAGACAGACAGCTGGATACTGGACTCTCTGCTCTCTGTCTTTGGTACTGACCTCTGCAAACACAAAGATTTTTTTATTCATGTCATGTCAATCACTGATAAATTCTCTGATGAACTCTCAACTGACTTCCTGCAGTGACGTCAGCATCAAACAGCACAGATAACACTGAAGGATGGAAGAAATACACTAGAATCCATAAACAGCATCGTTGTGTCAATCAATCATTAAACATGGCCAGTTTCCATCTGCTGATGACCTGTCTCACATTAGCTCCAAAGACCTAGAGTGATGCAATGGTAAGACAATGGCATTATAAGTTTGCAGCCTTTTACCGACATCACCGTCTGTAACAACTGCAGACGTGTCAGCAGAAAATAAGTTCATCCTGGTTCTTCAAGTCTATCAGTGTATTAAAACTGACTGCTGAGGTTGACTGCTTCTTGTGAAACTGAAAAGAAATTTTTACTTACAAAAAGTGTACTAATTTTTTCTGCCGCTGATAAAAATCACAGATAAAAAAAATACATTTGTTAGAACGGGTGTAGCCTGGATGGTACATTTCATGGTGCAATTCTGTCTTTTATAATTACAATAAAACTGAACCTTAATATCAGCAATCAAAGGGGTGTATTGGTTGTGAATACACTTGATAAGTTACCATGTAGCAGAGTTTACAACAGTTAGCATGACAATAAAACTGAACCTTTAACCTTAATCTTACCAATCAAAGGGGTGTATTGGTTGTGATTACAGTTGATAAGTTGGGATGTAGGAGAGTTTACAACAGTTGGCATGATAAATTTACAGCCTAAATGATGAGATTAGACATCAAAGGTTTACTGTAGACATTGTTTGAGCAATAACACCACGCAGTACTAATGTCAGTCTGAACATGGCCTTATGAGTCTGGTGATTTTTTATAGTTTTCAACAAATCTCACATTTGGATCCAAACCAACAATGAACTGATCTACTAACAAGTATTGTGTGTGTGTCAAAGCTGATATATCTTATTCCTCTGTGTTTTAGACCTCTGTTGTTGTCCAAAAACAATAAAACTGAACCTTTAACATTGTTAGGACCCCTAGTCATTGTTATATTGTTTTTGTCCATAATCCTGAATATTGTGCAACATTGTTTTTAAGAGAGGGAGAGCTCTCTTTTCTTGTGAGGATCTGTTTAATGACAGATGCAGGTGTATTTTCCTTATATTGTACTTTGTAAACAGCTGAGACCTTTAAAACTTCATGAAGCAGTAGGGGTGAATCACCATTTTCTTTTGAGCACAGTTCAGGTTCAGAAAATGTCTTTTGTTTATTCTCTTTCGTTTGTTTAGGGATTAGTCAGAATTATTTTGATAAGCTAGTTGGTTTTGTTTATTGTTTTGGCCTTTGGTTCATCCTGAAGTCAGGCTTCATTGATTGAAAGTTAAATGGTAAATGGACTGTACTTGTACAGCGCCTTTCTAGTCTTCTGACCACTCAAAGCGCTTTTACACTACGTGTCACATTCACCCATTCACACACATTCATACGCTGAATGGGTACAGGGGCTACCATGCAAGGTCCCAACCTGCCCATCAGAGGGAACTAACCATTCACACACATTCACACACTGATGGCACAGCCAGCGTGGCAATTTCAGGTTCAACAGGACACTTCAACATGCAGACTGGAGGAGCTTTGAATCGAACCGCTGATCTTCTGATTAGTGGACGACCTGTTCTACCTCCTGAGCCACAGCCGCCCCCTAGAAATCAGTAACAAGAAATCCAGTTATCTTCCACTGGCTGTATATACTGCTCACTCTGTGTAGCAATAAATTGCTCACTTTTTGCATCCATCTCACTCTCCATTTCTTGTCCTGTGGTGAGAGTGGACAACCCCACCTCTTCACTGCTGACTCTCAGAATGGGAGCGCCACAGGGCTGTGTCCTCAGTCCCCTCCTGTATTCCCTCTATACCCACAACTTCATGGCGACACAGGCTTCAAACATCATTGTTAAGTTTGTGGATGACACAGCAGTTGTGGGGTTGATCGGTAACACTTCATTTTACGGGTCTGCAAATTTCATGGTAATTAGGTGGTAATTAGCAAGTAACTTCATTGAAATTTCTCAGAAATTACCTCAAAATTTGTCTCAACTTTCATGGTAAGTAGATATAATGAGCAAATAAGTTTTTTGAAATTTAGTTGAAATTACCCCAAAATTATCCCAACATTTACCTCAAATTTCATGGTAAATAAGTGACTTGTTGCAGCTTAATTTCCAAGTAGTTTCTGTCTAATTTCTACTGAGAGGACCCCTAAATTGAAGTGAGTTTTTGCAGCTTAATTTTCAAGTAGTTTCTGCCTAACATCTGATTTTTAATCATTTTCATTCTCACCAATTTCTGTGTAATTTCAGCAGATCAGTCCAACCTTGAATAAAATTTCCTATATATCCGTTTTTAAAAATTGTTGCCACCATAAATTGTTAGTTACCGACAAAAACAACTTCATAATCAAGAATCAAGTTACAAATTGCCCATTTTAAAAGTCTTTGCTTCCTTATTAAGGCCTGATAATAATGTCTTCACACCACTCAACAAATGTCACTTTTATATTTTGAGACAATACATTAACAAAGTAATTAAATTTATACAAGATTTCTGACATGAAAACACAGCATTTGTGTTGTGCTACTTTTACACATTAAAAACACTCTGATGTCTTTAAAAAGGCGTCCAACCACTCCATCATGTTTTTGGCCAACCAGTGGTTCCACTCGATGAATCTGAGGTTCATCTTAAGAGCTGTGGCCGTTCGGTTCCCACCGAAGTGGTAGATGTTCTCCTTATGAGAAATTAAGCTGCAACAACTCACTTCAATTTAGGGGTCCACTCAGTAGGAATTAGACAGAAACTACTTGGAAATTAAGCTGAAACAAGTCACTTATTTACCATGAAATTTGAGGTAAATGCTGGGGTAATTTTGGGGTAATTTCAACTAAATTTCAAATAACTTACTTGCTTATTATATCTACTTACCATGAAAGTTGAGACACATTTTGAGGTCATTTCTGAGTAACTTCAAAGAAGTTGCTTGCTAATTATCACCTAATTACCATGCAATTTGAGGTAAATTTTGGGTAATTTCAAAGAAATTTCAAAGACGTTGCTTGCTAATTACCACCTAATTACCATGAAATTTGCAGACCTGTAAAATGAAGTGTTACCGATGAATTTTCCTACAATCCTAAAAAGTGTTTATCAGTGAATCCATAATTCCACATTTAAGACTAGCCTGGTTTTATTTCAAAAATCTGTCCCTTAATATCTACCTGATGCATTGAAATATGTCTAATAACTTTATTATTTTCAGGTCGTTTACAGTAGAAACAGTCTCATACTTTGTGTTGGAGAGTTGAGGTTCATTACTGAAGTGTGGAGGATAATCTTTGAACTGGTCACTCTTCATAGACAGACAGCTGGTTACTGGAGTCTCTGCTCTCTGTCTGTCCTCTGCAAACACAAAGATGTTTTTATTCATGTCATGTCAATCACTGATAAATTCTCTGATGAACTCTCAACTGACTTCCTGCAGTGACGTCAGCATCAAACAGCACAGATAACACTGAAGGATGGAAGAAATACACTAGAATCCATAAACAGCATCGTTGAATCAATCAATCATTAAACATGGCCAGTTTCCATCTGCTGATGACCTGTCTCACATTAGCTCTAAAGACCTAGAGTAGACCTAGAGCAATGGTAAGACAATGGCATTATAAGTTTGCAGCCTTTTACCGACACCACCGTCTGTAACAACTGCAGACGTGTCAGCAGAAAATAAGTTCATCCTGGTTCTTCAAGTCTATCAGTGTATTAAAACTGACTGCTGAGGTTGACTGCTTCTTGTGAAACTGAAGACAGGCCTGCTTGTGTGCAATGAACCTGAACTCAATGAAAGTATCATATGGACATAAATGCTGACATATTAGCAGCCATTTGTTTTTTTCATATCATTTCATTATTCCCGGGGCTGTAGAGCAGGTTGTTAAACAGGTGTATCCAGATGTTGACACAGTCCAGCTGAGGTTGAGGATACAGGAAGCTGTTTTTAGGCAATTGCGCACTGACGGTGAAATTCTCTTATCTTACTATTGCATCACTCTGGCGCCACATTTAATGATTGATTGACACAACGATGCTGTTTATGGATTCTAGTGTATTTCTTCCATCCTTCAGTGTTATCTGTGCTGTTTGATGCTGACGTCACTGCAGGAAGTCAGTTGAGAGTTCATCAGAGAATTTGTCAGTGATTGACATGACATGAATAAAAACATCTTTGTGTTTGCAGAGGTCAGTACCAAAGACAGAGAGCAGAGAGTCCAGTATCCAGCTGTCTGTCTATGAAGAGTGACCAGTTCAAAGATTATCCTCCACACTTCAGTAATGAACCTTAATGAACCTAATGAAGTTATTAGAAATATTTTAAACATTTTAACTTCTGAACTGTTGGCTGTAACAGTATTTAGTGTGTTGAGGTCTTGCAGTTGATGTCACTGTCTGTAACAACTGCAGACGTGTCTGCAGAAATTAAGTTCTTCAAGTGTATCAGTGTATTAAAACTGACTGCTGAGGTCGACTGTTTTTTCAACTTAAAAAAAACAACAACCGCTTTTTCTGCTGCTGATAAAAATCACAGATAAAAAAAAATCTAATATTTGTTCAAACATCTGCGTAGCCTGGGTGGTGCAATTCTGTCTTTTAAAATGACAATAAAACTGAACCTCGAACCTTGATATTATCAAAAGGGCTTATTGGTTGCGATTACACTTGGTTTGTAGCAGCATTTACAACAGTTGGCATGATAACTGAAAGCAACAGAATGTGCTTCACAAGGTCAAGGCATGTGTAATGACATAAAATATGAGCATTCATACATGGACGAATAGGTAATTAAAGTGCATAATAGTGCATAATTTAATTCAATTAAAACAGGAGCAGACAGCTGAGTTCATAATGATTCAGGTGGATTCAAATGCAAGAGACAGCAGGCAGACAGGATCAAAAGCAGAATATTTATTGCAAAATCTAAAGAAACCGTAAAACACAAGAACAAGACAAACTGAGCAGACAACTCGACAAAGACACCGGACATAAATACTGACTGAAGTAACGAGGAGATGAGGTGCAGGTGAGAGGAGATGAGAGGAGAAGCTCAGGTGAAGAGAATGAGGAGACAAAGCTGATCCGGTGGAAGGTGTGAAGGGAGAAACGGGCCGGGGAGGAGTGCAGGAACATGAAGCAAAAACATAAAATGAAAACCCAGAAAACACAATTAATTGTCTCAATAACTGAGACTGAGTAAGCTGTGTGAGTACAGACTGAAATAAAAAAAAAAGACAGACTAACTAATAAAGGCAATAAATGCAACCACAGGAGCAGATAATCTAGCTGTAAATCAAATTTAACAAAGCAATTAATGACTCATATCTTCTGTTATTGGTAACTACCACTTTAAGCCCTCATAGTGTTACACTAAGAGCTTGCTGTTGCTGCTCAGGTTGAACCTACTCTGTTGGAATGTAAGAATTTCAGTTCAGCATTCGAATACCACAAATTCAACGCAATCTAGTCGAGCTGTCAGAATTGGCTGTAAATTCAATTGCTCCCATTTTTAATGCAGACACAGCCATGAGCCCAGTGAATCACAGAGAGCTTGTACCTGCTGTTACTGCCCTGCATCTCAGTTAATGCATGTTAAGATTTTGGGTAAGCAGACTTACTCGTGTAAACCTGCGTTTGCCTTTACTGGTCCCAGTCTCTTTATGCCCACTAGAGCCACACACACACACACAGACAGTGACAGCACCTCTCCCTCCCTCTGGTTACCTGGAGGCATGAGAGCTCCAGAGCTCTGTTGTCACGATCATAGATAACAACACAGACAGACAGATACCAGTAACTTACTTTTCTTGCAGTTTCATCGGCAAACTTGGGTTCTTAGCAACCTCAGTAACAGCCAGACATCCTGCTATCAGTTGAGGAAAGCCTCATTTCTGATTCAGCTCAGACACTACTGTCCTACTTTGGATCAAGTCCTTGGTAGTATTTTGTAAATGTGATCGCTTTGCAAAACTCTAGCTTAGGAAACCTATTATGTATTTACATCATACACATGTTCTCACCCGACACAAGTTTAGGACATTAACATACTGCTACACAAAACCACAATACAGCCATTAAGGACTTTGAGATCTTTAGAAATGTGATGACTTCCTTCTGCAGCAACACCTGCCTGAAGGACAAAATTGTGAAGTCTGCCGAGATCAGACTGAGGACATTGAATAGTCAGTACTGTCGTCTGATCCAATGAGTGAAACAACAAACACTGTTGGACTCCAGAAATGGCTTCATCATTTCAGGTGCCACTCTCTCAGCTTCTCATCTCAACAAATTTACATCACTATCACTCCTGTTCTCACAAACCCTGAAGAATAATGAGAAACAGGTTATGTATTTAGGACTATGCCTTTGTTGTTGTTTATCATGACTGTTCTTGCTTAGCCAAGATAGATAATGTCGCCCGCTGCCCAGTTGGTTGACGAGCTGATTTAACAAGCACAGGAGCCACAACGCAGAGTTAGCTTGCCGCTAACTCCGTAAGGACTGAACATAGAGGTGACCTGCTTCCTCCGGCCTGCAGGGTTGGATCAGCGACAGTCAGCAAAGCCTGCACCACTCAGCCTCGGAGCCTCAGCTCTTCCCCCAGCCCGGTTCACCCGCTGGACTCAACAAAGACCTCTGGACCTCCTCTCTTTCTCCATGGACTCGGTAATGTACCGGCCATAGCATAGAACAGCCACATGGCTACAGCACTGGACTGCTTAATTTAATCAATGTACTGTACTGGATTGTTTTGGCTCATGTTATTCATTGAGCTGTATTGATGTGATGTCTTGTTCATGGTCAGGTTATTGAATAGCCACACACACATCCAGTAAATAGACCGAACCTCTTCCTAACCAGCACCTTTATCCGTCACCTGTTGGTCTTGAACAGAGAACAACCACACAGTGAAGAGCTTTAAAATCCAGTTTTGCACATTTTGCTTCAGGCAACACACGCGTGGTTTCAAGACGCCACATGGTCCGGCCTTTTGTCTCTGTGGTTCTCTTTGTCGGCCATATTGTCTGCATACCGTGTGCTCAGTCACTTCAGCCATCTTGCCGTTGCCCCCCCCCCCCCCCCCCCCCTTTAACACACCTGTATATAGGTACATTAGATTACATATTGTGTGTTTAGATCTTTTATCTTTTAAATAAATGCTTTCAGACATACATTCTGTCTGTTTAATGCTGCTTAAAACTGAACTTTTCCAACTTCTGTTCAGCAAAGAAAAATCCAAAATCCTTCAACTTTAACTCTCAGTTGATATGGTTGTTTATAGTTATTAAGTTAATTATTGATCAAAGTTCCAAATTGGTAACTTAGTAAATTTCTTTTTCCCTGACCCCAGGGTGGTGCCCTGTTATTATTCATTCTTATTCATAATTTCTATTGATTGTAATAATTAATAATTATCTTTAATAATCATTAATTATTTCTGGTAGCCAAACCTGTAGCCAAGGCCCAACAAAACCATAAAATTAATATTTTGATGTTCTGTTTATGATCATTTTGTGGAAGAAATTGTTTAATATGTCACAGAAAAAAAAACAAAATTTAAAGAAAAAAAAAAGACTTCAGAGGACGTTGTACAGGTTGTAAAGCTTCTTTGTGATATTTGGTTATAAAAATAAAATTCAAAGATGTCACCTCCCATTTTGGGAACTTGTGACGGGCGGTTTTTTACCATTTTCTGACATTTTATAGACCAAATAAATGTGAATAAAACTCCAGGTGAATATGTGTAAAAGTGTGTTATGTGCAGGTTGTTTCATGACAGAAATAAACCAAATAATTAAATTATTTGAAAAAGTGACCTATCACTAATGAGAGCAGTCGTTCCTTGTGTTTGACTCTTTTTTTTAACACAAAAACACACTTTGAAAAACAGGAAAAGGTACATTTTGGCATTCAACACTTTATTCACAAACTAAAACCAATCACTGTATCCACAGGTCAGTGGGTGACTGTACAGGTGTGTTAGATCAGTATCACTGGCTGCTCGCTGCAGCGTTTACATCATCATATGTCGTCGCTTCCCATCTCAACACAACCCTTCCATTGGTCCGTTCATCCGTCCATCAAAGTGCTCAGCAGTTTGTCCTTCAGTGTATGTGTGTGTGTGTGTGTGTGTGTGTGTGTGTGTGTGTGTGTGCGTGCAGGTCCGTCCAGTACAGATCCAGAAATCTGATCTCAGCTGGTCCACAATGGTTCGACTCTAGTGCGCGTCTCTAAAAAAAAAACACACCTAAAACATTTACAAATACATTCAAACACAACCAGGAGGATTTGTTCTTTTCCTAGATAGTTGTTAGACAGCAAATAGCACCGCAGAGCAAATACATAGGGGGTTAAAAAGAAAAAAAAAGAAACTCTACCGACAGCAGATTGGTCGGCTGCATTCACACAGGAAGGAAGGAAGCAGAAATCACCCTTCACACTGTTTCAAAATAAAACTCTGTGATGAAGAGTTTACAGCGTGGTGCGTTTCCTCTTCCTGTGGATCCACAACATGAAGTCTGAATTCAATCAAGTTTAAGAGACGAAAATGAATCAGAGTGAGAGCTGCTTTCTTTCTGTCTTTCTTTCTTTAGTGGCCATTTTTATAAAGTCAGAAATCAAACATGAAGAAATCCATCACAGAGGAGGAAACAGACCAACAGCCCAGAATGTAACATGACTGGAAATATTCACCACAGCGTTACTGCATCAGAGAAATTCTTCCCTTAAAACACTAATCAGCTCGCTTCAAATATTCACTTCAATCCCTGAATCTAAAATGGTGACACTCTCCTTTAATAAGCAGCATATAGACAGTTAATGAATGGTTTATAACCCACTATAATATAGTTATAAGCAGCTAAAAGGATATTTTTAAGTGTTTATTGAAGTTCAGTTTTTATTCTGACTTCTCCTATGAAGACATATTTAATATAATCACAGCCGTGTTTTACTATATTTTCATTCATTATCTGTTTAAACAGCAGCGAACACGACGCAGTTATAGTTATTGACTAATATTAATAAACACTTATATCTGCTGATTTAACTCTTTATAGACTGACTATAAATGCTGAATAATCAAAGGACTTAAAGTGTTACCACTTAAATAACACAAAATGTTTTTCAAATTAAAAGTATTAAATAATCTCCTCCACACTCTTTAAGTGCTTTAATCTCATTTTGTAGACAAATAGAGCAGGTTGTAGCTTCAAAACAGAGGAAATTATTTTTGCTAACTAGTATCATAAACATTAACCAGGTTTCCGACCAAAAAACAGCACAAATTTGAACCAAATTTCAGATAAAGATTTTCAGAATAAAACGCTTGTTTCCATCGACGGCTGCTGCGTGAATATTAGCGGATGACGTCATTAATACAGTCGAAGCTCAAACGATGGAAAACGTGATGGAAATATAAACGTTTCTGTTAGTTTCATGTATTGATGTGAGGAAGGTTACAGCCTCCTCCTCATCATCATCATCATCGCTCCACACAGATCGGATGTTTTCAGTGACGTTTAAGTCACATGATTCATGTTACGTCATCGTTTATTTGCTTTTTATCCACACGGCTGCTCTTTTTTGTTATATTTCAGGATTTCCTCTGTTTATTTTGTTTATTTTAATGTGCAAATTGAAAATACGTTTGGATGGAAACACACTTAATGTTGATTGGATCAGACCTTTGACGCTGATGTTTCTCAGACTGTTTTTGTTTGTTTGTTTGTTCGGTTCAGGGAACAAATATGAATAAAATCTGCTCCTGCATCGTTTCCCTCGGTGTGGTTTCTGCGATTGCCATGAAAGAAGTTGAACCGTTATCTTATATACTGAAACATTATCTACCTGCAGACCAACAAGCCTGACAGTCATGTTTCAAGATTATCTGCACGTTTCTCTTTTAGTCTGAATCAAACAAGGAAGCGGAGTGTTGTAATAATTCCCTTTTAAAGTGAAAGGAGCGCTTGTTTTTCACGCTCGTAAAAGGTCACAAAGAGGTAAAAAAAAAAAAAAACAAGCGCTCCTCCTCTTTCTTCTACCACTCTATACCGTCACCCAGTGATGTCAAGAGACCGTAAAGCTGCACGTGCCTTCTCTGAAGGCCGCCGAACGGCATTCTGGGATATGTAGGAAATCACAAATCAGAGGAGCGGAAGGCAAGAAAAAAAAAGGGAAATTACAACACGTTATCAGTAAATGTTAGATGAATATTTGATGTTAAACAGTGTAAAAGTATATAAGGAGCGATTTTAACTCTGACACACGTCTGATCTTAATGTTTCTTTTTTTTAATGTCCTGCTCATAATCAGCTTATAAATGACAGAAATAGAAATGAATTCATCTGAAGACCAGACGTGTGACACAAATCTTCTTTTCTCTTCATGTGTGAATCCAGTTGTGTTTTTCTACAGTTTTACTTTTTTTTTTTTAAGTTATATGTTCTAATTTAGAAATCTGGACATTTCTGAGCGGTGGGTGGGTTTATGTGAGGCGAGGACAGAAAATAACAACTTAAAAAGTAAAAAAAAAAAAAAACAGCTGAACTGAACAGGAAGTGAAGCGATCGGAAGGTAACGGCAGGCGGTTAACACGAGTTACAAAATAAAAAATAAATGCAATGACACAAAAACCAGGACTTTGCGACTGGTTTTCTGGTAACATTTTTTTTTTTCCCCATCAACAAAACAGCTGTAACAAGTTCTGTACGTGATGACATCATCATCAGGTCTCACTTTTTATTGGCTCACGAGACATCAAGAGACTTTAAACTCCCACATGTTTTTTTTTTTTTACTGTTTGTTCTCTTGGATTTTTTACTCCAAAAATGTTCTCGTTGTCGTTCTCTTCTGTGCTGCCGTGTTGCATCGTGGGTACTGTAGTCACCGGGTTTGTACAACTTGTAGCTCTGCTGTCAGTAAAAAGCTGTCGGTCACCATGGTAACCAACACTCGAGTTAGTGAAAGAAATTTTTGTTGTTTTTTTTTAAAAAAAAAAAAAAAGAAAAAAAAAGAAAGAAAAGGAATGACATCACGTTTACATCAGAGGTGATGTCACAGCGTTCGACGGGGGAAGTTTCTCTGCTTCCGTCTCAGTCGGGGGTTTTAGTAACGTTAAGAACAGAAGGAGAGCAGGTCCTTTAATTTCTTTACAGACTTTGTTAGAGAGACTAAATATGAACATGTAAAACAAATATGGCCGCTGGGAGGTGAGCTGAAGAGGAGGAGGAAGAGGAGGACATGAGGCTTAGAGGAGGACACGGGGGGAAAGAGGAGAAAGTTGTTGTTTTTATCTTTGTTCAGATGTTACCGTCCGCTACAGAAGCAGATGATTTATCGATGCTGCTTTCCTAAATGTTTCTTTCAACAAATGTTTTTACTCAACAAAGAAAGAAACGATCTGTGCAGAGCAAGAAAAAAACATCTCCATCTCATCAAGTCTGTCTGTAACTGAGTCCTAAAACTCTTATTTTCTTAAAACAAGAGCAGCGACATCATCTCAACCTCGTCCCTGTATCTGTGATTTTATAAAAACCCAAACAAGTAGAAATAGTCCTACTGCTGATCTGTTTTAAATGTGCTTTACACAATCAGCATCACCAGCAGGCTCAGGAACAGTTTATTCCATAACACTGTTAACCATGCCGAACTCAGCTAGCCCAGCGCTAGCCCACTCCCGCCAACAGAGACCCAAAAACTGTTGTTTGTACCAGGCTGTAAACATGTTTATTTCTGTTGTAAAGTTGGGCATTTTAACATGGCGGGGGGGGGGGGGGGGGTCTATGGGGATTGACCTGCTTTTGGAGCCTCAAGTGGTCATTTGAGGAACTGCTGCTTAGTAAAAACTAGCTGACATGATTCAAAAAGACCCATTAAGTATAAGAACACTGTGCGGCTAACTGTGGCTCCAGCTAACAAACAGCTGCTGGTAGCGTTACATGAGGAGGATTTTTCATGCAGGACTTTTACTTGTAATGGAGTATTTTCACCTTGTTGTATTGGTACTTTTACTTAAGTAAAAGTGCGATAAACAGCACGGCTACGTACCGACACGCCTCTTACAGTCGTTGACTCTTCTAGCAGAAGTTGTGTGTTGTTACCATTAAAGAAAATGAGAATTTGACGACTCAAATTACAAAATTACAAAACCGACTTGATGAGATGGAGATGATCTCTGATGTGGTTAACAGAATTTTAATTGAACGGCCTGGGAGGAAGCTCTGCCTGGCAGGCGGAACTCAGGGCAAAAAAACCACAGTCCTTTCTCCCAAACAAATCTACCAATGATGCCAGTCATCCTGTCTACCTCTCTGCCTCCTCCTCCTCCCCTTCATCTTCCTCCTCCTCCTCCTCGTCTCCCCGGCTCCTCCAGTTGGAGCTGCCCTCCTCAGAGGAAAACAGCAGAGCTTCTGAGGAGGAAGAGGAGGAGGAGGAGGAGGAAGGAGGAGCGGCTGATGAAGAGGTGCGTTGAGCGTCGCGTCCCAGCGTCTCCCTGAGCAGCAGGAGGGTGGGAGGGCCTGGTGATGTCACAGAGATGGCAGAGGCTAATTGGCTGACCGGTGAGTCGGGGGCGTGGTCGCTCAGCGATGACGCCGCCGTGTCGACGACCACGTCCGGCTCCTTCAGGCTGCTGGGGGCGGGGTCAGAAGCCTGCTCCAGCCAATCGGGAGGCTTAGCCCTTCCAGCCATCCCAGATCGGACCTCTGGATTCACAAACACACACACACACACACACACACACACACACACACAGGTGTCAACCTCTGAACCAGTAGGACGTGTGTTTGTGTTGGGTGTGTTTCAGTAGTTCAGAGTCAGCAGACAGATGAAGAGGAGGCATGCAGGCATGTATGAAGAACATCCTGATGGAGTCTCTCACTTCTCTACCAGGAAGCAGGAGCTAAAGCTGAAAGACTTACTAGAAACTCTATTCATGCCTACTTCAAACTGTTTTACTTCATTTGAACTGGTGACAAATGAGCATAGCTTAATGTCTCACATCATTTCTGAGGAATTTACACAATTTGTGCAACGTGTACTGAACTAGTTCTGAACCCTCAAGGACGACTAGAACAAACACAAACAAACATCAAGAACACAGTCAACAGTCTGATAATCTGAGGCAAAGGAGAAGCTGTTCTATGTAGTCTGATGTAATCTTTATCTGTGACAGATAAAGAAAAGGTCACTATTTTGTGTAAAGTCATGAAACATCAGCATGAAACTGATTGATGTCCTGGAGATAGACGATATGTGATAATACAAGTAAGAGGAAGTTGTTGAGTTATAAAAATAAAAGCCAAGAGACGGAGGGATCTCTTCAAGACTCTCTTTAGTTTTTTACTTTTTGCATTCTTAGATTACTTGTTTTGTTAAACCAAATGAAACTAGCAGGGATGTGCAGAGATCCAAGTATTTGTATTTGTATCTGTATTTGTTGAGGGTTAGTATTTGTATTTGTATTCGAATTCAAAGTGGAAAGAGGTTTAAAAATCCTGTTTTTGTTTTTATTACGCTTTTAATTTTAGAAAATTCAAGTGTTACAATAAGTTTTCATGAAGCGTTCCCTTGGGAGCACTTCACTTGTGTCAGTAGTTCAGCTTTATCTCTGGGAAACAACTACAACTGTAGCAGGTGGATGTGACTCCCCTCACTGAGACCTGCTGATAGACGTCATAGCGGAGCAGAGGAGAGACACTGAGATAGTGATGTAACCGACATGTGCGCTGGTGTTTAACATGTTTTTTTTTCTTCCTGGAAAGAAATAATTTTTTAAACATTTGTATGAAACAAATATTCGTAAAGAACCCCTAGAAACTAGTTTGTATTTTTATAAACTCGTGCTCATCTCTGAGGTCCTCTGGTTTTCCTTTAAGGTAAGAAGAGACGCCTCCTCTGGGAACGGCTGACATTAGCTTTAAAATCATTCAGATTATAAATTATATTGATTGTTGCAAAGGTAAAACTAGTGCTGTTTAGTGAATAATAGAATGGCAACGGTTCAGGTTTAGTGACTGAGGTTGATATACTGCTGTACATGTGATACAGGTGTGTTTTCAGTATATAATTAGGTTGAGAGATTTATAATTAGGGGTTTAATTGGTTAAACTGTTAGGATCAGGACTCTGAAGGCGCCCTGTAAAACCAGGCGAGTGTCCTCGACCGACAGAGTGGACCTCCTCCAGAGACGACCTGTTAGAAGGCTCTTGGAGGACTTTCAAACCTCCAACACCTGTTTGCACCAATAAACATCATTGTGACCCGGCTGTTAGGATTCCTGACTCAACAGGCCCGTTGGTAGTGCTTCAACGACAGCTGGTGATGATAGACGCCAGGCTGAATCTGGTTCCCTAAGCAAGGCCTGGATGGTCCTACGTCTGTAGATTCTGGGAACTACGTTCAATACCTCGAGTCAGAGGAAGAGGACAACTGTCTGTCGGTGCCTTAACCACACCGGCAGGAGGTATCGGTTATCTGTAGGCAGAAACCATTTCAGTTCCTCCGTCCAGAATAAAACCGTCCCCTGAAAAACGTCCTCCAGAGAGTGTAAACGTGAAAACGCAGTTTGTAGTGTTTACGGGGAGAAACAGAGCTTTGTAGGAACGCTGTTATATCTCTGACAGCCATCTAAAACTGGAACTATATTTGTATGGAAAGCTGGCGAGTAATAGTTTTCATGTCCAAACATCCAGGAACGCTCCTGTCTCCATCTCATTCAGCTGATACAACGTGAAAACAACATCAGGACACAAAGCAGCTCAACAGACTGACTCCCAAGAGAAACAACATTAGTCGTTTGAGGAAATGCACCAAAACAACTGTTGTGTCGGAAAATGTGATAAGAAATTAGAAGGCGGCCATCTTTAAATGACTTGTTACACAAATATAAGTCGTCCACGTGGAGAAGGATTAGTGTGTTATACTGTATGTTACACATGACAGACAGACAGACAGACA
>NC_089522.1:34326381-34331381 GCF_963924715.1 Thunnus thynnus
TGCTCTCTTCATTGTAATTCATACATTAACATAATCACCAAGAGTCAAGTCCAGTTCAGGGATGTACAGAGATCCAAGTATCTGTATTTGTATCTGTATTTGTATTCGAATAAAAGTGGAAATACACTTTTAATTTTAGAAAATTAAAGTGTTATAATAAGAATAAATGAGATGAGATAGAATTAGATCAGAAGAATAGATCAGATGTAGTAAAATTGGAGCAAAATCCTCCAAATGAAACTCTCCAGTGTTTGATCATGTGACTCCAGAACGACACGTAGCAGCGTTTTCTAATCTGGCGTCTCTATCAGCAGGACGACATCATCTGTCTGTGTTTTATAAAACCTTTAAACACATCATCTGTTAATCAATAATCATGTTTTATGATGTGACAACCAGGGATGTGCAGAGATCCCAGTATTTGTATTTGTATTTGTATTTGTTGAGGCAGCAAAATTATTTGTATTTGTATTTGAATAAAAGTGGAAAGAGGCTTAAAAATCCTGTTTTTGTTTTTATGACACTTTTAATTTTATATAATTAAAGTGTTATAATAAGAATTCATGAATAAACTACCTTATGAAGTTGGTCCCCACACCGGGTCTCTAACTGGAGTCTCAGATCAGAGACGACTGCGCTGACTACTGAGATCAAACTTTACTCATCACCTCGTTGCAGACAGACCTCTACCTATTTATACACCCAGAACACACAGACAGCACAGCCTGGAACATGTAGGGAAGAACTTCAGAGGTGATTATTGATTTGCACTTTTCATTTATTGCCTATTTTTTTACAACCTAACTTTGTGGAAAGGAGAAGAGGAACAACAGGTGATGGAGAGTCTCTTTGGAAACACTTTGCATGTGTCAGTAGCTCAGTTTTATCTCTGGAGAACATCCCCAACACATAACTGTTACAATATCTGTATGAAACTAATATAAAACCCACTATTTGTACTTTGCTGAATAATGTATTTATATTCAGGCTCACCTGTAATCCAGTTTATCCAAACTGCAGCTGCTCGTTTCTCCACTAGAACTAAAACCTTTGACCTTAAACAGCTTCACTCTCTCTAAACTTTCATCTCTGGTTCACACGACACTAAACTGAATAAACATTTTATCAGCCAGACTTCATTAACTGCTGAAGTTCCTACAGTACAGAACAGCCTGCCAGCTGATTACTGTTTTATAATGTTTGTATAATGTCTGCCTGTATCTATAACCAAACCAGATTATTACTGTTTTATTGTTTTATTACTCTGTGAATTGCTCCTGTGTGACACTTCACTCTATAAATAAACTGGACTTGACTCTCGGCCAGTTCTCTCACCCTGAGAAAGACATTTTAATAGAACAAAAGAAGAAGAAGACGAAAGAACCATCAGATCTTTGCCATTTTCATTATTTGATTATAAAAAATCACTGACAATTAATTTTCTTTTGATCAACTAATTGACTGATCACTGTAGTTCTAATCCCAACTGAACTGAGCAGTTTATCAATAACACGCTGACAGTAAATCCACGTTCTTCAGCCTCTGTTAGTGCTGCTGTTTCACCAGATTAGTGTTGCAGTTCTGACTTCAGACACTAGAGGTCAGCGACGCACCAGTAAAACCAGGACAGGACTGAGCTCTGAGCTCCAGTGAGAACCAGTCTACATAAACTTTTGACTCATGAGTTCAAAACTTCTTTACATTGGTATAAAAATAAAAGTAACTAGACGTTTAAAAATCTCCTCCACTCACTCTTCTTGGAGAAGAAAGGTTTCTTGTTGAACGGCCGCATGTTCAGAGGTCGGAGGTCACGGAGGTCACAGTTACAGGCTTCAGAGTTACGTTGGTACAGCTGAGACTTGATGCTGATCAGACGCTGCCGACCAGTCAGGTCCCTCTGCGGGTTCTTATCCCCGCCCCCTTCGTTCTTACACTTGAAGAGGCGGAGCTTCCCGGTGGCGTCCTCGACACACTGCCACTTCTACACACACACACACACACACACAGTAATGAGAGGTCGTTCAGCAAAACAAGTTTAACTTTCTTTAAGTTGATTCTATTTAAATGAAGGAGAAATGATCTCAAGATGAATCTAGTAGCAGTGACGCTGCAAGTTCTCCAGTCTGTAAAATCTTATCGTCTACAACTTAAAACTCAGTGACTTATGACACGTTGTCTTTAGTTGTGAGAGTCTTTAGTCTTTTTAAAGTCTCCCAGTGTACGGTTGGCATAAGTTGCTCTGCTGTTCTTTAACCCTCCTGTTGTCCTCGGGTCAAATTTGACCCGTTTCCAAATGTTTTTACATCAGAAATATGGATTTCTTTCATCTAATTGCCTTTTACATATACCAGTCTGTGATAATCAATCCACATATTTTCCTCTGATCTCAAATATAATTAAAATAATTCATAATTTATTAATAATAATCAATAATATTTTACTCAAAAATGAGGTATAATTTCATGTAAATGAGGTCTATTGGCCATAAATTCCATAAATAAGTGTAAAACTTGTGGTATTGAGTTGGAATGAAGTTGGATAAAAAGATGAAACACAGAAATGGGTGATAAATTTATACTTTATGCTTTATAAACAGTCAAATCAGACAAAATTGACCCGGGAGGACAAAAGTTGCATGGTGGACGGGAAGACAACAGGAAGTTTAAGGTGGACGAACTTCTGTCTCAGTGTGTTTCTAAACATCGAGGAGACAAAAAAACCCACTACGGCCGGACTCTGAAGGACAGGGGACACAACGATGTGCACATGTTGGACGGAGAAGACTCGTCCATTTTAACAGTTTAAATTAAAATTTCTGTAGATTAATGTCTCAAACAGGCAGTTTGGCTCCGTTCACATTGATGCTCAGCTTTGTTTAGTCGGATCTGGATCTTTGTGTGTTGATGGTTCATGTTTGTTCGCCGCTCAGGTCCTAAACTGCCACACACGCACAGATTTAACTGATCCGTGAGCTGAAGATCGAAAAGAAGATCAACAGAGAGGGATGATGACGTGTGGCTGCGCTAGCGTACATGTCCGGGATTATTTGAGCGGAGGTCAGACAGATGATGAGGATGAAAACGAGAAGACGACATGTTTACTGTCAGCGGACTGTGAGGCGCGCTGACGCTGAACGATGACGACGGGCGATATGTGGAGAGAAGTTTAAAAAAACCACATGAAGTCTGATCTGATCTGTATGTTCTGACACGTTCACGCGTCCAGAGATCAGATATGAACAGATCCAGGACCACATATGCAAGACGTCCAGATCTGATATGAAAAAATCAGATCTGAAAATCTGACCGGCAGGTGGACTACGTGGTTCACATGTGACCTTGACGACCCCGCAGACCCCTAAACCGGCCAGAACTACAGGAGCCTTTTGGATGAAACATCTTGAAGAATCCACGACAATCTTTGACTTTTGGATGAACTCTGACCTTCAGTTAGAAAATCCTCATCCTCCTCGTTAACTGTCAGCTTTCGTTGTATTTTCACTCTGCAGTTGTTCATTAACAGCAGCTCTACTGCATTTAGTCACTCGCAGTTATTAAAGAGTGACAAATGCCTGAATTGTTAATTACACACATGCACGTACACACACACACACACACACACACACACACACACACACACACACACACACACACACACACACAGAGTTTTCTACAGGCTGTTTATCAGAGCGATCCAGCAGCCGGCAGACACTGTTGCTAAGAGACTAATCAACTGGCTAAAGGGATTTTTCGACAAGTGTAATTAACCTCAAACAAGCATGAACACACACACACACACACACACACACACACATATTCGGGGCTCTCTGAACGTCTTAGAGAAAAGTTTCTCGCTGCATCTCGATTCTCTTCACGTCTGTTCTCTTTGATTCTTCTCATTGTGTTCTGCTGCTTCTAGTCATTACTGTTTTGTTATTGTTATCGGTCTGTTTTGCAGGAGATGACATCTGGTTTTCATCTCTCTGACAGAAGTCTCTTACTGCTCTACCCTGATTCCTTCTGTCTGTGTTTGTTTATTGCAGCAGTAGCCACCTCAGCCTCTCCTGCATTTATTCCAAAATGGTTCTTTGAGGAGTTTTTTTTTGAGCAGAAAGCGTCTGAACAAATGCTTTTTATTTAAGGTTTTCACCGCCACATGGTATGGAGAATATGCCATCTGTGAACACCAACACTGTAGTTTATTCTGACTCACTACAGCAGCAAATGTGCATCAATCCGCCGCTGAAAATAGTTCAGTCTCCAGACTCACCGTCGTCTGATAAACCTGGAGCTGCAACAGGAAATAAACTTGGACCCATCTGGACTGATTATACGATATCTGACACTATGAAATGATCTATTGAGCTTTGTGAGGCAATTTGTGATCTAGCTTCTCAAAGTTTTATTAGACTACAAGCCCAAAACTCAGCATGGAGCCGAACCTTGGTGATAGATAAACTGGGCCACTCCTCTGCGCTGGGAAAAGTATTTTTTGGGGAGTAACAGAATCCCATAAAGTGGGATCAGGAGTAAATTAACAGGACTGGGATTAAAGTAACTGAGAGTAAATACTGGGATTGAATTCAGGGAAGGATTAGCGACAAAGAAAATGAACTTTAACCCTCCGGTTCCTGTGCTGCATGTGTTACTGTACCTGTCCAGTCTGCTGACAGGGCGTCTGGTACTCGGCTCGCTGACAGAGGTCTTTCACTCGTTGGTGTTTGGGCAGGAAGTTCTCCTCCTGCGACACCTCCTTCCCCTCGACGCGCTGGTGCAGGAGCTTCCTGTTGACCGACACATCCTCATAATTAAACGACAGTATAGGTCTAAAATTCAGCAAAAAAACAACCCTGTAGTTACATTTTACGCCACCTAGAGGCCGTAGTGATGTACTGCAGAACGCCACTGTTAAAAAATGATGATGTTTTATGATGTAACGATGTGGTTCAGGTCTGGTTAGTTTTAGGGGAAAGATGGTGGTTTGGGTTAAAATGATCACTT
>NC_089522.1:34343881-34386381 GCF_963924715.1 Thunnus thynnus
CGGCGTACCTGGAGGTTAATTTAGTGATTATTTGAACAGATCATTACCCCTGACTGGTCCTCTGATTAAGATTCCTATAAATTAAAATGAAAAAACACTGAAAATCCTCGAGTTTAGACAGAATGAGAGAGAGATAAGAGAGAAATGGAAACACACACACACACACACACACACACACGCACACACACACACACACACACACACACACACACGCAGAAATCAGGGAGGATTGTGACGTTTTAGTCATGTTGCTTCAGGATTTATCCTGCAGTGCAGAACAGAGCTGCTCCATTGTTCAACTGGATTACAGTGGCTTAGTCTTAGTGTGTGTGTGTGTGTGTGTGTGTGTGCGTGTGTGTGTGTGTGGGCCTACATGTGCTGTGATGCGTTTGGGAAGGCGGTGCTGTACTGCGGTGCTGAGTCTTCGGGTCCGTGCGGCGCCGCGTGGCTCAGAACCATCATCACCGGTCGGTGAGGATAAACCCGCTTCGAGGAGCGGAAGTACCGGATGGACTCGGCTGTGATCAGGTCGGTCAGGTAGTCCTGGCGACAGAAAACACATCATATTATTATATATACATCTTTATTATTATTACTGAGCATTTGGCCACTTTCTTCCTGGTTAAAGCACCAGCGTACGTCAACATTGTGCGTTTGAAACTTCCTCCCTCCACACCTCTCTGACATCAGAATGGAGGGAATAATAATAAAGTAAAGTGCAGCATTTTTCAACCAAACAACCGCTAGAAAAGACGCATCAAAGTGGAAAACAGAAGCAGACCCACCGCAATATGATGTGATGGCAGATATCTGATTTTAGCATTTAGCATGTGAATTTAATGGAGCCCAGGAGGAACCATGGAGCGAAAAAAAAATAACTAATTCATGCTCTTAATTTAATAATTTGTGCTCTCGATTTAACAGAATTCACCCTCGTCCTGCCTTCACCCTCGCTGCGGATCGCTGCGGATTTAATTAAGTTTAATTTTGATCTGGGACTCAGATATGTGGAAATACTTGAACACATCTCTGAGATTCTTTACACGTACGCAAACCTGAAGTAAATCAAACACGTTTTACCCGCTTCCTCATTCACCACGCATCACCAGCACATCAAGAAGTGAGTGACGTTATAAAGGAAACGTGTTCTTCAAACTTTCCAGCTGACTGAAGGCTAAACAGATAAATTGAGAGCCACTAATTAAGTAATTCAGGCGCATAAATGATTAAATTGAGCACAAAGTTGTTTTGTTTTTTTTCCTCTTGGGCTCTGAGTTATTTAGTAAATTCTGATAATGAAAAGATTAATTATCAGAGTTTGTTAGACTCAGAGAAATGGATTTGCAGTTTTACAGCTGCTGTTTGTCCAGTGATTGTGTTTGTGGAAAAAGCTTTTTTGGGGCCAGTTTGTGTCATGTGATGATCTCACAAGTTGCAGCTGCTACACAAGAATTGCTTCAAAGCTCAGCATCGTTCTTGTTGGGTCCATGTAGTGCTGATGACGTCACCAAAACCGCCCAATCAATGAGGTCAACAGTACATCTTTTTTTTTTTCCTTTGTCTGGACCAAATGGACACAACTAAAGGTGTGACGGCAGCTTAACCAACTGCAGTACACTCTAATAAATGTGCTGTACCTACCTGTGTGTGTGTGTGTGTGTGTGTGTGTGTGTGTGTGTGTGTGTGTGTGTGTGTGTGTGTCCATACCTGTGGGTACTGCGCTCCGTGTTTCTCTCGGACTCCGTTGCGACTCAGAGTGTAGTTGTAGAAGCGGCTGTTCTTCACCAAACCGAGCCACTCTCTCCACCCGGCGGGGACGTACGAGCCGTTATACTCGTTCAGATATTTCCCAAAGAAGGCTGGAGACACACACACACACACACACACACACACACACGCACACGCGCACACACACACACACACACACACACAGTCAGTCAGTCAGGAGAATCACCAAGTAGTAGAATAAAAACATTATGTGTGTGTGTGTGTTGTTTCTACCTGTCCTGTATCCAGTGTTGTTAAGGTACACCCCGAAGGTCCGCGGCTCGTGCTGCCGTTGCCATGACATCGAGGAACAGTTCTCGTTGTTGGTGTAGGTGTTGTGGTTGTGGACGTACCTGGAGACAGAGATCAAAGCTGCATTAATGACCAGGAAAACTCCCCCAAACTCTCATAAAAGTCATAAAGGCTCCTGGTTTACTGTGTGGAAACTGTTGTTAATGCACCACTAAAGCACCATGTAAACTAGAAGGACTGTGGATCAGGAGGCTCCAGCAGGCGTCCACTTTTACATATAGAGACCTGAAGTCAAACCACAACTTCCAGGTTCTGTTCCAGAAGCAGGAAACCTCATTAAAAATGCCATTAACATCCGTAACTGCTAGGGGTGTGCCCGAATACAAATACATTATTTGGCAAAGCACAAATAGTGTTTTGTTTTTTGTTTTTTTTCACGAATATTTGTTTCAAACAAATATTTCAAAACTCATTTGTTTTCAGGAAGAAAAATAAACCATGTGAAATACAAGCGTGCAGGTCGGTTACATCACTATCTCAGTGTCTCTCCTCTGCTCCGCTGTGATGTCTATCAGCAGGGGAGTCACATCCACCTGCTACATGACGCACATTTCCTTATTTGGACATCACTCCCAGAGTTGGGGGTGTTGACACAAGCAGTAGTTGGGCCACTGACACAAGCTTCATAAACACTTATTGTAACTAAAATTAAAAGCGTAATAAAAACAAAAACAGGATTTTTAAGCCTCTTTCCACTTTTATTCGAATACAAATACAAATAATTTTGCTGCCTCAACAAATACAGATACAAATACTGGGCTCTCTGCACATCCCTAGTAACTACACTAATAAGTAAATATCCAGCCTTGAACAGAACCTCAACAGTACGTTTTATATGTTTAGATAAGGACGGGAGTCTAAATATCGTTGTTTATTCAATATTTATGTTTTTAGTGGCCTTTAACGAACATTATCTCCCATAAGTCCTTGAGGTTTGTTGGCTAAAGGTCACGCGTCAACAGACGAGTTGAGTCCATGAGTGAGTATATGTCTGTAATAACAACTATAATAATAAACAATTCAATTCAATTCAAATAAGCTTTATTGGCACGACAGATGAGAAATACAAGTCTGTACCGTCTGTACACAGCTCAGATTACAGCTACAAACAGCAACAACGACTTTAGAAAAAAGCTTTGGGAGTTTTATGGATATGGACACCTCGTTGTCGCTGTAGTTTTTTCTGTGAGCACAATGAAAACATAGTTTAAGTTAAAATAACAAAGGTTTAAATGTCTGACAGCAGCTGCGCTCTCAGAATGTAGAAAGCAAACGCCGGGAACGCGCTTCATTTTTTGACAAAGACGATTAAAGAAACGCTGAATGAGAAATTGTGTTGAGTTACAGAAGCTCAACAGGAAGTGATGTCATGACTCCGGCTCTCTATATTACTTGTTATGTAGGACAAATTCTCACTTAAGTTTCTGTCTGTCTGCGTTAACCTCTCTTATTATATGTGTATGATACCTAAACAGCGTGTACGAGGTCACATGATGTGATCGGCCCTTGAGTAACCCTAACCCTAATGTGGAAGTTGTAAAACAGCGGCGAGGCACTGTAAACATAAAATACAAGCAGTATACAAAGAACTACTATAACTCAGTATAACGCAGCTGTCAGCAGATATAAGTGTTTATTAATGTATGAG
The DNA here is from genome assembly GCF_963924715.1 of Thunnus thynnus. Taxonomy (NCBI): domain Eukaryota; kingdom Metazoa; phylum Chordata; class Actinopteri; order Scombriformes; family Scombridae; genus Thunnus; species Thunnus thynnus. The sequence goes on from NC_089522.1 coordinate 34,347,609, forward strand.
TCAACATCTACAACTCCTCCTGTGGGCACCTAGAAGTGTTTGCTGCTGTATAAACAGATAATGAATGACTATAGTGAAACACAACTGTAATAATATAAAATATGTCTTCACAGAAGTTATAATAAATACTGAACATTAATAAACACTCCCAGAGGCTCACAGTTGTGAAACTGTAACATCTATTCTAAACTGTCTAGTAGACAAACACTAAATAAACACCTCAGACTCTGAACTGTATCACAGCAACATTTTTAGCAGGAAAATATCAATACTGGATGTCTCCCACTGACACCGCAGCTCTTTCATTAGATATCTGAATTATTAAAAAAACCTATGTACCTTTCAGAATGCCATTGACAAAGAGAGGAAGAGTGCACTCATTTCAGGATGTATTGGATGCCGTTATTAAAGAAGATACGAGTGATTTTGAGACTGAGTCAGAGGACAGTGATGGCAATGAAGGAAACATAGCACAGGATGACCAGGATCAGGAAGTAAGAGTGAAAGCCTGAGGGAGAACCAGGCAGAAAGCCAGAAAGTGAGGATACGCCTGGTACAACACAGCACAGGCAGAAGGCAGAAGGCAGAGTTCATAAAACCCTGAAACAACCTTCACAGGTGCTGATTTTGCAGCCACCTCTAACTGTTTACTACAAACCCCCCACTGTGTCTTCAGAGATGCTTCAGAATGTGACGATCAAGAGCAATAAGTACAGTCTCCAGAAACACAGGACAGATGCTGACATATCTGTTAAAGAGCTGCAACAAATGATAGACATGTACTTGCAAATGGGTGTAGTGCAAATGTCAGTGTTTACTGGGAAGCCGACACACACTAGGGCCCCTGTAGCTGACGTAATGCCTTGTAACAGACAAACAGGACAAACTCTGGAAGATTAGGACATGGTTGGATGCATTCAGAGAGAAATGCCTACAGATAGTGCCAGAGGAGGATAACTCTATGGATGAAATGATGATTCCTTTTAAGTTCTGTGGAATCAGACAATACATGCGTGGGAAACCCCATCCCTTCAAGGCTTCAAGGTTTGGGCAAGAACAGGAATCTCAGGCATAGTTTAAGACTTTGACGTGTACCAAGGGAGTGTGCAGGGTAATCGTGCCAAGTCTTAGCTTGGATTATCAGGAGATACAGTCATGAAGCTTGCATCAACACTCCCTGCAGGACAAAACGACAAAAGAGTATTTGCAGACAATTTCTTCATTTCTTTGCCTCTACTCGTCAGACTCCTTGAGGTTGAAATCCACTATGTTGGAACAGTACGACCTGTGCATGTGCCAAACCTCAGGTTAGCAGAAGAGAAGGAGCTGAGAAAACAAGGCAGACGGAGCTTTGACTTCAGAGTGGAGCAAAGTCACAACCAGTCTGTGCTCCTCTCTCCACTTGTGGTGGTCCACACCCAGGTGACAAGGTTGACCAGTGGGAAAAATACACTAAGTCCTATATTGAGGGACGCACAACTGATTCATGGTGGCGATCAATTTGCTTGATTCCTTTACAGCCAAGTACAAGTTCACATTAGGTCCAGCGCTGGTATTTGTACATTTTTTTTGGCACTCCATCATCCTTGCAGTGGTCAATGCTCGGCTGCAATTCGAGTGTGACTGTACAACCCTGCCGATCCCTGAGAAAGGAAGTCATGAACAAGCACAGCTGGAAACTTCTCTCATCCAAATCAGTACCCTGAAGAGAAGCAAACCATCCACAGATGAGGCAAGAGCACAAAGCCTCAGTGTGAAAAAAAATGGCCCACAGTGCTCCCCCTCCTGATGTTCACAGGGATAATGTGAGGCACTTGCCAATGAGAGTTGAAAAAAGAGGCCGCTGCTGGCTCTGCAAGGATGGATATATACATCAACTGCATGATTCAGGAGTGATGTTCGTTTGATCACAGATAAAAAAAAAACCTGCTTCCTTCAGTTTCACACATAAAGAGACCCAAACAAGGACGACGTCCACCAGATAAGAACAGTCAAAAATCATTATGATGTTCAAGCAAAACTCAATATGTAAACATGAAGAAATTATAGAGGACTGATGTAATAAAATTCCAATTTTGCAAGGTCAAAAAAAAAAGTTCCAATAACAAGTTGTTTTCTTACAGTTTTTCAGCATTATAGCATGGATCACTATTATAAATTTAACTAGTCAAATTCATATGCTTTTTATTGTGCTGTATCAAACAGTCTCATGTCAATAAAATTCACTTTTAAGATACATATTTTGATATTATTGAATCATCAATGATAATCTATGGACATTGTCATAATTAAAGCAGTGATATTTGTAAGCACTAAGACCTGCTGCTGCACTTCTGCATCATTTTCACATAATCCTCCAAAAACTAAAAAATGAAAAGAACTATTTTTCTTGATCAGACTTGCTAAAACCAGTTTAAAAAAGGAGAAAAATCAGTGCTTGGTTTCAGAGGGTTGAAATGTCGTCTTCCTCAGTGCTCTCCTTCTTATTTTTCTATCCTTGATCTCAAAGCACATATTGTTATTTCTTAACTTTTTAAATTATAAATGAAAGGGTTTTTTGCCTTGCAAGTCCACTCCAGTTGGAGCTCTGGAAGTCAGAGCTGAATGACATAAGGTATCAGGAATGTGATGATAATGGTACTTGTTTCGCTACTGTGTGTAATTTTCTGACTAAACTGATGTAAAATATTATTTGACTTATCCGTCGTTTATCCTGCTCTGGTTCGTTAATGCATCCTATTAAGCTCTAATAACGTTGCAGATATTCATAAGCTGCCTGTCAGAATAGAGTTTCTCGCCATCAGCCGCATTAATTAATTGTTTGCATTTGACATTTTGAGATGTGGAGGCACTGAGCTCGAAGGTCGAAATTGTCACATGGGAAATTTTTGACCTCTGACTTGCGTGGAACGCAGCATTAGTCCTAGTTTTGAGTAAAGCTCCAAAAACACTGGATACTACATTTCCCATGATGCAACTCAGTAACATCTTTCATTAGTCTTAATCTGCATCTGCACAACGGTGATTTTCACAACTATAGAATAAGGTGCATGTTTTTGTTAAATTTTTGTGGGCACTGTATAGTGAATAAATTTACACACTCAGAATTCAGACACTCAAATAAAATATAGTACAGCTTGACATTATTGTTCTGTCTTGTAGTAATGTATCTGTATCTTTCAAACACCTTCAGTTTGTGACACAGGACCACAGATGTATAATAGCTGGATACCAGACTGAAAATGGCGCCTATTCCGTCCAATTAGAATTGCTCACCTGGCATAAAAGCCAAGAAACTTTCTAGCTTCCAGGTTTACTTCTGCGTTGTACAGAATATGCACCGTAGCGTTTCTCACGCTGGCTCCTCCCAGATTTTTAAATCACTTTTCTCGCCTTGAGAGTCATAATTGACCTTGTTTGCAGTTCGAGGCGTCCTGTCAACAGTTTTACAGACGTCTCTTTTATAATGGTGGTCTATGGGGAAAATGCATTTTGGGCTGCAGGGATTTGACATCACTATGACATCACCTGGGTCATTTTCTCAGCTCCTCCAGCCACATCAGACATAACACAACCTGTTTTTGCTGTTTTTGACGTGTAAAATCAGTGGAATTAGTTTTTTAAGCGTTTCAGAAAATCAATTAGTCAATATGTCGGGTACAGATGGAAATGTGTCTGTCTGTCTTTTAGCACTTACTTCCCAGTGAGCATGCTCGAACGTGACGGACAGCACATGGGCGTGGTCACGAAGGCGTTGGAGAAAGAAGTCCCGCCCTCCTCCATGATACGGCGAGTCTTATTCATCGCCTGCATCGAACCTACAGAGAGATAAAGAGAGACGTTGTTGCAGCATGTTGTATAATGTTTGACGAGCAGGTTGGATGTTTGTAGTGTACATGGAGCTGTAGAAAGAGACACAGAGTTTGGAGGTTGATGTGTTTTCTAATCTCTTTGCAAAAACCAAAAACACAAGTGTGAGGAATGGATTCAATCGTGTGTCCGTTTGCTCAAACATAAGCTACAAACATTAGCATGCCCGGCTAACTAGCTTACTACCTGCACTAGCTTACTGCTTTGAAGGCCAAGAGTTAGCATATAATTAGCTAACAACATGATTTTGTGGGGTTACAGGTAACATTAGAAAAAGTCCTGTTCAGGACTGACATATCCACCAGTGGGAGCTTTATTAGGCTAAGATTAACATTAGCTAATGTTAGCTAACGTCCTGCTCGCTATTTGATTCAGTAGTTTAGCAGAGATGACTTTATCAGACTCATCAGTTAGTCCTCATCCTCCTGTTTCCTCATAAAAGTGAAACATGCTGTTTGAAAATGCAAACAATAAAGCATAAATTAACATAACCTCTATAATAATGTAACCTCTGTGCTGCCTGTGCAAGAAACGTATTATGTATTTTTAGAGTTAATATCCAAGCAGTGTGCGTTATAAAGAAATATCAGTTTGATACCGATTTATTTCTTTTATCAGTGTACTGTAATACTACGGCTAACTACTTCAGCTCAGTCCTACACTACAAGAACAAGTTTTCTCTTTTGTTTCCATTTCTTCTACGTGGATCATCATCTGGTGAGGATGATGAATTTTTATCCTGGGAGTTGTTAGCTTTAGTTTCAGTCTTTTTACGTCATTAGACAGCATATAATTACCATAATATCATGTATATAGCCATCAAACGCATGTTTGAATCTGCTGAAAACATGGAAAAGTCAGTCAGAGAAAGAGTTTCCAACCACCTCACAGAGTTGGAGCTAGCTAGCTAATAAAATCTGTCTGAGTTCAGTCGTTTCAGTCAGCAACATCAGCAGTTTCCATCTCAAAATGAAAAATGAGATTTTATCTGAAATGAAAGACATTAAATCTGGAGTTGGACGGCTGGTTTCCATCCTGTATTCCCCTTTCAAATGTTTCTTTTAATGATATCTTCAATATTATCAAACATAAAAACACAGGACTCTCCTGGATAACATTTAGCTTCTTTCCACTGTTAGCGGCGCATGTGACCAAACTTTAAGCTCTGATGATTTAAAGGACCAGTGTGTACTGGCAGAAACAGAATATGATATTCATAATTATGTTATTATTAGTGTATAATCACCTGAAAAAAGAATCGTTGTGTTTTTTTTTACCTTAGAAAGAGCCTTTTATCCTTTTATTCATTTGGTTGCAATCTGCAACCTCACTGTTAGATGCCACTAAATCTGACACACTGGTCCTTTAAAGTCAGGTGTCCATAGTAACAGTGAAAGAGGTTTTCCTCGCTGTAATCATTCCTCCTGTTCATACTGGATATTAAAAGATCCTTCAAATGTGCTTTCAATGGAAGTGATGGAGGCCAAAATCCACAGTGTGTCCACACAGTCATTTAAAAGTCTGTGTGAAGCTTCTATTCAGCTTCAGCAGTCTGAGTTAGTCATATCAAGTGGATATCTGACACATTTACAGTCTTTCTAGCATCAAATTCCCTCTTTGTGTTTCCTCGGACAGTGTTTCCCTGTTGAGCTGCAGGTGGAAGTATAGTAACAAAAAGAGGAACTTTGGCACTAAAAAGCCTGAAACGTTGAAAGATATCTACTTGATTTGACTCATTTGGACGCTGAAGCTTCATATTAGCTTCAGACTGTGGATTTTGTCCTCCATCACTTCCATTGTAAGGTCATTATGAAGGGATCTTCTAATGGTCAGTATGAACAGGAGGAATGATTACAGCAAGAAAAACAGCTTTAATGTTCATTTGGGCTCCTGACTGTTGGTTTAAGATGGACTTGATAAACTGTGAACCACTCCTTTAACTGGGAGAGTGCTTAAACTGGAAGTTAGATAACATCATATACGGGATAAATGAACAGGATTTTCTTGGTAACCAGGAACTGTAAACTGTATGTGTGCAGTGTTATTGACAGGCGTAGCAACAGTAACTAAGGGGATGTGAGGAGTTCGCTAAGGGTTAATTATGGTGAAAGATGTTTTGTCAGTTTTAAATTTGAACCACCAGTAACATTAATAGTAATTGTGACATAAACAGTATCAGTAATAGTACTAATAACAACAGCTTCACTCACCCAGCTCCAGGTCCTGGTCGTCGGTCAGGACGAGGATGATGTTCGGCCGGATGTTGCGTCTGTCTCTCTGGAGGCGGGACTTCAGACGCTGGCCAGGCGGGAAGTGGGCGTGGCTGAGCGTCATAGTGACGAACAGGAAGAGGAGGAGTCGGCCCGCCATAGCCTTCGACCCCTGACCTCCCAAACAGGTCAACCAATCAGCTGCTTCTCCTGCTGAGTCTCAACTTCTGGAAGAACAACAGACAAACGGTTCATTTAAGTGCATGAATTTCCTTCATATCATTAAACTTTTAAACTCTCTCTTCTTGGGCACCAGAACCTCAGTATGATGCAATACGTAAACATCCTGTCATGTCTGAATAACATTTATGTATTTGACGAAATGAAAAAAATCTATTTGTTGTATCTCATGCTTAAAGTCAGTGTCAAAGGCCACCATATCTGCAATAACTGATGTTTTGTCCACTAGTTTCCATCAGCTTTAAGTTGACATGTTGAACAAACAGTTGTTTATTTCCACATCCAGCAGTTGTGGAGCAACATTGATAATGTCAATAATTACATGTGGGGTTCCTCAGGGTTCTAGTCTCGGTCCTTCATAGTTTCAACCTGGTTAAAGCTGCCTGAACTTGTTTTCAGCAGAATAGTCTGTAAAAACTACTTCTGTCATATAATCAGCTTATAGAGTAGTTGTGGCTAACATGTTAGCAACCAGCTGCTTATTTACAGAGCAACATTATCATTCATGTGGAGTCGTGTTTCTGTCCAATATTCTCTCTCTTTTAACTCTGTTTTTGTTCTCTACCAGCTCCTGAGGGAAATATCTGGCTCTTTAGCTTCTTAATGCTCCACTATGTTCACCAGCTAGTCTACAGCTAACTGTGAGCAGGTAGTGAACAGTGGCGACGCTGTGAGACGCTGAGAGTGAACCAGAACAGTAAAGTTGCAGCCGGACAGATAAACAACGAGAGGAGCTGCAGAGTCTCTGATAGATTCATCACTATGAGACAAACACATTACACACTGACACATCAGTGTTATTATTATAAAGCACTAATTATAGCTGCTTTAACCAAGTCAATCAGGAGGAATATTGTAGGAAAATTAAATAAATGAACAGTAAACGTTGGCAGATTATGTTCAGTTTGAACATTTTATTGGCAGCAGCGTTAATGAAGAAGAACATAATGAGGCGGCATCATGTTTCCCACAAAATATATTAAATATATTTATATTATATTATAAATAGTTTTATATTAATGTAATTTATAGGAAACAGGATTTAGAGCTGTCGATCAACAGATAATCGTCTACAATTTTGATAATCAATTGTTTTCAAGCATTTTTTTTAGCAAAAATGGGAAAATTTTACTGATAACAGTAAACTGAATAACTTTTAGTTTTGGACTGTTTTAAGACATGTTTCACTGAAATTTTATAGACGATGCTATCAATCAAATAACTGAGGAAATAATCTGTTAATTTTTATTTTGATTAGATTATTTTTTAGATCAATGGAAGGAAAGCTCACAGCTTAACAACCAGAGCTGCAACTAATGATTCTCCTCAGTATCGATTCATCTGTTGATTATTTTCTCCATTAATCAATTAGTTGTTTGGTTTATAAAATGTCTGAAAATGGTGAAAAATGTGGATCAATGTGGATCAATCTTAAAGACGACGTCATCAAATGTCTTGTTTTGTCCACAACTCAAAGATCTTCAGTTTACTGTCACAGAAACTAAAGAAACCAGAAAATATTCACATTTAAGAAGCTGAAATCAGAGAATTTTGACTTTTTTTAACTTAAAAAATTACTTTAAATGATTAATCGATTATCAGAATAGTTGGTGACTCATTTATTAGTTGGCAACTAATCAATTAATCACCTAATAATTGCAGCTGTAATCATTACAGTCACTGATATTCATCCTCCAGAGCAGCAGGTTGTTGAGATATTTTGTTGTGGACCTGCGTCCTGCTGCTGCTGCTGAAACAAACATGATATTATTATTATTGCAGCAGTGTTTCAGTGAAATGTCACCGCGGTACGTGACGCCGCGTGTTTATTTACTGTGTGACGGCCAGAATATCGATGAAAACGTTCAAGTGAGAGCTGCTCTCTCTCAGAGGGAAAATAACAAAAACACTGCAGGATTTCTGGTCAAAATAATTAAAAGAGAACATGACGGGTGTCTCTGTGGCACACACACACACTCACACACACACACACATTTACACACACACACACACACACACACACACACACACACACACACACACACACACACACATTTACACACACACACACACACACACACACATTTACACACACACACACACACACACACACACACACACACACACATTTACACACACACACACACACACACACACACACACACACACACATTTACACACACACATTTACACACATTTACACACATTTACACACACACACAGTTATTAGCTGCAGTCTTTTGTTTCTCTGATAATAAAACACTGAAATCCTATCAGTCACACTGACACACAGCACAGCAGGGATGTGTGTGCGGCTCGCTGTACGACAGTGTGTGTGTGTGTGTGTGTGTGTGTGTGAGCATGTGTGTGAGCTCGCAGCAGGGTGCGTCATGCAAATTAGCTCGTAATCAAAACAGTGTAGGCTCACTGCTCTGTGTGTGTGTGTGTGTGTGTGAGCATGTGTGTGTGTGTGTGAGCATGTGTGTGTGTGTGTGTGTGTGTGTGTGTGTGTGAGCATGTGTGTGTGTGTGTGTGTGTGTGTGTGAGCATGTGTGTGTGTGTGTGTGTGTGTGTGTGTGTGTGTGTGTGTGTGTGAGCATGTGTGTGTGAGCGTGTGTGTGTGTGTGTGTGTGTGTGTGTGTGTGTGTGTGTGTGTGAGCATGTGTGTGTGTGTGTGTGTGTGAGCGTGTGTGTGTGTGTGTGTGTGTGTGTGTGTGTGTGTGTGGGTGGTGGAGCTCTCATATTAAAGTGGTCTGTTGGCTCCAGCTGTGAATAGACTGAGATTACACACAACCTGCTGAGAGACATAACCCCCCCCCCCGCCCCCCATACCCCCGCCTCTGCGTTGAACTTGCCAACACGCGTGTTCAGGGGCCGGTGCACTTCATCACATGTGCTTGTCTGTCCACACACACACACACACACACACACACACCGTGATTGGTCAGCTGGACTCACTTCTCACGTCTGAATGAATAAACGCGTCGTAAACGTTGACTAATGTCAGAGGAGAATCAAAGCTGCTTTATGCTTTATAGTGGCAGATGAATTATTATTATTATTATTATTAGATATTTTTCTGTGAAACTGAAAGCAAACGTAACTATTAGATATTTGCTGCTGCAGCTCTGCTCGTCACTGACTCACCCTTCAAACATTTGCATCCTGATTTTAATGTTATATAATGTTAACGGTGTATATTTGCATGGACCGGCACTCTTGATGGTTTCTATTTCTCTACTCAGCTCAAGTGTTTTTTAAAGACACACTTATATATTTGTGAAATGTGTGTAAATGTATTCTCTCTATTAATAAATCAGATCAGGTAGTTATCAGTAGTGTTATTAATGTTGATTTTGAACATGAGACAAGAAGAAAACTAGAGATCCAGAATAAACAGATGTGGGATCCGACCGACGCTACGGCGGTTTGTACTGTTTTTATGGATCAGATGATGATGATCTCCACATCTGGACTGCAGCAGAGAGAGCCAGATCCAGCTGTTGGGCTGCGTTCAGCTTCGACATGTGTTCTGTCCTGCAGTGACCCGACCGCTGCGGCTGAAACATGTTTTTGGGTTGTTTTAACCCGGCGCTGTCAGTAATCCAGCTCACTGTGTTTATGTTATGTCACACACGGTCTCAGACGAACCGCCGGACTCGACCTACAGGATTAGTTTTCTCTCTCTTTCTGGGTCACAGTCGCTGTGAACGCAGCAGGTTAGACACCAGTATTTAATGTTTTATGTAATATACTTTGTCACTGAAAAGATGATGTAGATGCACAGCAGCAGCTGAATATGACTTCAGGTGAGAAAACGACGTCTGCTTATGAGACTAAAAGGCCTGTTTTCATGTTTTCACTGGACTAGAATTAACTGTGGAGGAATTTATCCTCCGTGTCACCTGTTTATATTCACATTTTCAATTTAAACATTAAAAAAATCTTGAGTGGAAGATTCAGAAAAAAAATCCTGAAATATCACATAAAACTTTCACGCTTGTGGATAAAAAAGCAAATGTAGATAAAATGTAGTAAAAGAGATCCCAGTGTTTGTATTTGTATCTGTATTTGTTGAGGCAGCAAAACTATTTGTATCTGTATTTGAATAAAAGTGGAAAGAGGCTTAAAAATCCTGTTTTTGTTTTTATGACACTTTTAATTTTATATAATTAAAGTGTTATAATAAGTGTTCATGAATAAACTACCTTATGAAGTTGGTCCCCACACCGGGTCTCTAACTGGAGTCTCAGATCAGAGACGACTGCGCTGACTACTGAGATCAAACTTTACTCATCACCTCGTTGCAGACAGACCTCTACCTATTTATACACCCAGAACACACAGACAGCACAGCCTGGAACATGTAGGGAAGAACTTCAGAGGTGATTATTGATTTGCACTTTTCATTTATTGTCTATTTTTTTACAACCTAACTTTGTGGAAAGGAGAAGAGGAACAACAGGTGATGGAGAGTCTCTTTGGAAACACTTTGCATGTGTCAGTAGTTCAGTTTTATCTCTGGAGAACATCCCCAACACATAACTGTTACAATATCTGTATGAAACTAATATTCGTATAAAACCCACTATTTGTGCTTTGCTGAATAATGTATTTATATTCAGGTTCACTCCTAGTGCAACGCTGTGGTTCAGGTCTGGTTCGGTTTAGAGATGATGGTTTTGGGGTTAAAATGACTTTGTTAAGGTCAGAGAAACATGTGGTGGGTTCAAGTTACTACTTCCTGAAAGTTAGACCACCTTCGTTGTCATGGCAACAATAATAACCACGGGGGGGTTAAAGGTTAGGGGTCACGATGTTGCCTCCATCCAGCCTCCTCCTCTGAATCTGTCATATATATAAACGTCATGTGACCTGCAGCACTGCTCCACCTCACAGTTGCTACGACAACTAGATGTCAGCTGTCACTCAAACTAACTGTAGGCTGACATTACGACCTGTTTCTAGGGAGGTCAAAAAGACAAAAACATCAGATCTGTGTAGAGCGATGATGAGGAGACTGTAACCTTCCTCCAGTGAACCCATCAAACAAACAGTCATATTTCCATCATGTTTTCCATCGTTTGACCTTTGACTTCTGCTCTTCTAATGACATCATCGCTCTCCTGCAATGGTTTAAATGGCACCAACTGGAAAATTAGTGCCGCCAGCTGTTTATGACCCGACTTCAACAATATTTGCATAACGGCAGTTTGACTGGAGGGAGACTATCACATATGGCTGGAACGGCCACACACACATGTATCACACTATATTATTATGCATTTCGACACGTGTGGTTACGCCATGCTGAACCGCCAACGAGAGCTCCATCCCCCCCCCCGGAGGATCATAAATTGTGTCGTCTGTCATCCTGATGCCCTCTCTCTCTCTCTCTGCTCCATCACATCACACACATGCTCATTAATATTCATGAGCTGTGGGCGGGACCCCGGCGCCGACGCAGCTGGCCCGGCGAGCGGCGAGTGATATAAAACGTGTGTGAATGTCAATAAAGACACGCGGCGATAACGCGGCGCCACTGTTCCATATTCATCAGCATCTTTACATGAGACCAGCGAGCGATGAGGTCAGAGGTCAGAGGTCAGCTCACCACTTCCTGACTCTGGACAGTAGCCCATTCAATGAAATGAAAAACTGTAGCAGTTACCTTGGTAACAGAGATTAGCTTGTTAGTCTTCATCACAGAAGCAGCTGTGATCAATACATTTACCCTTTTCATTTTGTCTGTTTGATCAATACGTCAGCTGATATTTCCTGTTTGACTGTTATCAATAAACATGTCAGCAGGTATTTATTTCCAATCACAAGTTTTTATACTCAGCATCATTTCTGACAAACACACACGAGGACGAGACGTTTCAGAATATATTACTGATACTGGACGCTGTTTTAATTAAGTATCAATTATTATTATTATTATCCAATCAAATCAATCATTTTACAAGAAGTGAAAAATGGTTGTTATCATTTCCCAGAGTCACAGGTGTCGTCTTCATACGTCTTGTTTTGTTCGACCAACAGTCAAAAACCCCAAAAACCCCAAAATATTCAGTTTACTATCGTGTGTGTCAAAGAAAAGTGTTTAATAATCACATTTGAGAAGCTAAATAAAGCAAATATATAATAAATTTTTGGCATTTTTGCTTAAAAAAAAGACCAAAATTATCAGTTGTGAATAATTGTGTTTTCTTATAATTTAATTTATTATCTTATAATATTGAGACCAATAGAAATTAATAATTATTATTACTTCATTAATTATAAGATGGAAAATATATTAATTATTGAGACAAAGGTCTCGTAGTTTTACGTTAAACATCTCATAATTAAGAGATAAAGATCTTATAATAACAATATAAAATAATTTATTTATGAGAGTAAAAATGTGTAATTATGAGTCATATTAACGGGACACAATCTTTTATATTTTTAAGGGATATTTTATCTGATAGTTCGTCAGATTTGAGTGAAATAATGAAGCTTCTCTGTAAATAAATATGAGAGAAAAACAAAAATGTGATTTTCTTCTTTGCATCAAAAATATATAATTTAATAAAACTACTTAAACTGAACATACGGAGTTATAATTAGGAGATAAAGATCATATTATTATGGGATGCGGAATTAAAATAAAACCATCTATAATTATGAATTTAGGATTTTATAATCTGAAGACACTAAACTATAAACTAGATTCAGAAGATTCTTCTTTAATTCTCATTTATTCCATAAATATTATTGTATAATTTTTACTGTAAGTTTTTAGTTTATGATTCTTATAATAATTATTTCACTTTGCAGGTGAATATGAAGCTACAATCTGTCACTATAGTTTTTCTACACATTAACTCTCCTCAATATATTTATATTTTTTGTATTTATCTGATCTGTTGCATCATTAATCAAATGTTTCTTATCTTATGATCGATCATTTTATTAGGAACAGCTGTACAAACTAATCAATCAAACACAACAGCTCCGCCATAAATTCTACATTTATTGTCAGTTTTTGTTGACGTTGTCATAAAGGTGATGATTCTTCTTCATGTGTGTTATTAAGGTCGTTGTGGGTGATGATGTGCTGCATTAAACAGTGTTCCTAATATTTTGTCCACTCCGTTAACAAACATGATGGGAGCGAAATATTAGCAATCATCACATATGTTTGTCTTTGGGAGAACAGACTCATCCCAGAATATACAGTGGTGCATTATGGGATACACCGGGCTCAGATGAAGGCTACGTGAGGAGACGTCTGCATCGCTGTGGGTTCAGTTTGTTGGTGTATTTCAGACGGTGTGTGAACCAGGAAGTGTTGCAATACGTCTATTTTGCACATGCGAGTAAAATACATTTCCAGCTGTTGTAAAGGTGAGCGGCGCCGGCGGGCTGATGTGGGATATATATCGCCCATATTGGCTCTGATAGATACTTGTGATCGGCTCAGGATATAAGTATCATACTGTAGATTTGTGTCACGACTGTCTTCAGGTCTTATTTCATGTCTATTATTCAGAACCTTCAGGGTTTCATATAAATGATCCGTGTTACACTGTTTCCTCCTGATGGTTTAATTGCATCAGTATTTTTTTCTGCACCATCAGCAGGAGACACGAGAAACTTTAAATTTAACTGAATTAAATTTCAAAGCACAACTACTGTAATAATAATGAAAACAGACACAGAAACATCTGTCTGTAAATCAGACAGATGTGGAGTTGGTCTCATTTTGATGGAGCTAAGCTGGCTATCGTTTGTGCTAAGCTAAGCTAAACACATGTCACATATCCGTCTTCTCATCTGACTCTGGAGAAAACAAACACAACCCTGTTTCAGTCCGCTGGTTTCTGTACATGAAGTTTTGTCCACAGTGACATCAGATCTCTGAATGATTTGGAGAAGTAGAAAAAGGAAACCGTGTCTCTTGTTTTGTGTCGCAGCTCTCAGTCCGGCTCCGAAGCCAACTGCTGATTCAGGACAAAAACAAGATGTTCAGCTGAAACTACGGACAAATCCAACAAATCCCAGGAAAAAGACCCCGAGCCAACAATGTGTTTCTGACTTCCCGTCTCTGCCTGCGGACGTGACACTAATATATAGTTTCATTCAGTAGTTTTTTATCAGATAAACAGCAGGAACTGGACTATTATCAATACACATCAATCACATCGATCAATCGATCAGTCTGCTTATTAAGATTTACAACAACAAGTCCTCTAAAGTATTATTCTACCTGAAAAACGTTCACTTGAAACATGGCTACATTAGGCAAAATACATCATTCGTCATGGCAACGGTAAATACCACGTTATGTCCACATTTTACCATTTAACGATCTAATCATCCACCCAGTCCAGTCCGCCTCCTCCTGGTAAGAAAGTCACCTTATATAGACGTCATGTGACCTGCGTCATAAATACGGTGGCCGCTAGATGGCGTCTGTCAATCAAACGTAACTACAGGTCGTTTTTTTTTTTTTTTTGCGAGGTCGTCAGGTGAGTTTTTCTGAGACGGACGGACTGTTTTAAAGAGTAACGCTGGTCTCAAAACAAACAAATCCAAACTCGACCACAACGACCAGAAAACAGATTCAAAGACATGAAATCAGGAAAAGACAGATTGACTTACTGTAACCGACATGAAGATCAGGCAAACAGACGAGGAGTAAAACAAAATTCAGAAGAAGAAGAAGAGCAAAATAACTGCTACACACACTATCACTTCTCCTTTTCTGTCCCTCTTTGGCTCTTTTTCCCTCTTTCACTTCCTCACGGATGACGTTTTACACTCTTCATTCATTTCTCACAACCTCTGTCTCTCTCTCTTTCTTCCTCTCTGACATCGCTCCTCACTTCTTCTCTTCTTCTTTTCCTACCTCGTCTTCATGTTTCCAGCTGCCTTGCTCGCAGGCTCTGCTCTCTTTCTCTCTCAGTGCCGAACCGACAACCTTTCCCTCTTCACTTCAGGTCCTGTTGGCCGTTGCCGCGGCGGCAGACATGGTAATAATCCCCGTGGCAACAGCTCTTTCCCCTCGACAACGGCACGCTCTCCCTGCTGTAACAACAGCTGAACTGCTGCTGCTGCTGCTGCTGCTCGCCTCCTCCGTCCTCCTCTCTCTATCGCCCTCTCTCCGTCTCTTTATCACTTTTTCATTTCTCTCTCTCTCTCCCTATCGCATTTTCCCCTCCCTCCCTCCCTCCCTCCCTCTGTCCTCTCTGGCTCTGGCTCTCTCTATTGTCTCTCTATCGCTTCATCACTCTCATCTCCTGCTCTTCTCCCTCCTCTCCTTCACACTGAACCACGGTCAGGTTTATGTTTCTCGTCGGAGTCGTTGGTTTTCAGACAAGTTCAAAAATACAAAGAAAACAGCTGATTAACATGCAGGAAGACAGGCGAGGAAGAGGAGGGTCAGAGGTTAGTTGACCCGGAGTCAGTGTTGAGCTGCTATGATTAATCGATCAGCAGGAAATTAATCAGCAACCGTTCTGATAAATTAACAATTAATTAATTTTGTAATTCTTTAAGCAGAAATGACAAATGTTTGCTGGTTGCAGCTTCTCAGATTAGATCATCTGAAGCTCTTCAGTGTCGTTTATGACACAGAATCTGAATATTTTTGGATTTTGGGATGTCGATGAGATGTGGATAGATATAAACTGAGATATCTGAAGACGTCAACTTGAGCGCTACAAAATTATAACCCTGGTGGACAAACTATGTAGTGGAGATATTAGTGGAGATGTAAGTAACCGCCATGTTTGTAGTTCTTTTAATGCGCACAACAAAAACATGTAACGTTGTTAAAATCACAAAGGTTGAAATGTCTGCAGGAACACGCTTCATTCTGTCAGTAAGATCGATGGAAGACACGCTGAAGGAGAGATTGTGTTGAGTTACAGACTCTGTACATGAAGATGGACGTAGCGAGGTGTGACATCACCCGGTGGTTTCGTTGGAGCCGGTTTGAAGCCCAGAGTGAAGTCAGGACCTTCCAGATAAGGAGTTTTGCTTTTCACACTCTGAAAACACGCCTCGCTACCTCGGACCCAAGCTAACGCTAGCTTACTGGGAAGAACAAGCGCTGCACTTGGGCTAACGTTAGCTACTTAAGCTAAATGGTGCTAACAGGGCAGGTGTCATAATCAAGTAACTTAAACATGAAATATTGCAACAACAGTCAGTGTGAGTCCTGAAGCCAACTGTCAATCACAGCTGTCAATCAACGCCCACACAGCAGACAGCAAAGCTACTATAAGTCTTCAGATCTTATTAATGGAGCAATAATTTCCAAAATGACCAGCAGCTCATTTATTAGAGGGTCTGAATTAATAGATTGAGACAATAATGACTCATTGAAGACAATGATTGACTCAGTGTTTCTGGAGAGAAGTTGAGTCAGTCGGAGCTGCTAGCGGCCGTCGGACGCACTTTAAAGTTCTTCAGTCTGAAGTTGTGGGAGCTGCTGATTGGTTACAGAGGCTAGACAGGAAGTGATGTCATGACTTTGGCTCTCTATAAATTATCTGAATATTTTTGTCATTTTAAATCCTATATATCTGTCCAGGGACTACAGGTGAACACGTCAACGTGAGCACAAATCGGACGCGAACAGAGAACGATGGATCATTGTTGTGTGTAAATCAAGTGAAAGGAAATACAGGTGTGATGGAGACCTATAAATATCCACCTTGTTTTCAGTCTGACCACCGTTTGAGTCATGTCGAAGCAGCTGCTGCTGCTGCTAGAAACACTCAAGTTGGTCGGATTCTCCCGAGACTCGTGTGATAAGAAACATCAGCAGGCTGAGAGCGGAGAGGCGATGTGCATTTACATTTGCTGCTCCTGTGGAGCCGCCGCTGACATCCTCCTCATCAATAAAGCAGCCAAGGAGAGCCATCACTCTGCTGCGTCTCCACATCCTCGCTGCAGATAAATGATTCAGACGCGGACACCGTGTGACTGTGTAAAGAAAACACAGATTAAACTTTAACTGCCCCGCTCATCAGCTCCGTGTTGTTCGTATTGTTTTATCACCTTAAATTAAAAAAGAAAACAAGAGTCTGTTCTGTTGTTTAACGGCCGCAGCTGCGAGTCACAATCGATTCATTGATTTCAAATGGAAACAAAAGCTGACCTCATCCGTCAGTGTCAGAGTAACACGCCTCTGCTGTTTATCAAAAGGCTGTTTTCTCACCCAAGAGGATTCTCCTTATTTCAATATGAAATGATGATCTCTAGCGCCCCCTGCAGGCTGCAGAGTCCATCACGGCCACAATATGAAAGAGTCCCATATAAAGCAGGTAAATTATGAGGCTTTACTCAAGAAAAACAGCATCACATGACAAAGAGAAAGTAAAGAGAAGAAGAGAGACATCGATGTGGAGCCTAAAAACCATGACCACAACCGTTTCCTGTCTCTCATCAAAAGGACTTTTTTTAACACAAACAGTCCTTCCCAACATTTAACAAGTTTTTGAGCCTGAAGTCGTTCTAACTGTGCTCAGAAGGAACACAAAGCTAATTTTAGAAGCGGTGAGACTGCACATAGAGTCGATGTAAAGACGTGCAAAATAAAATAAAACATTTTTAAAAAGTTTAACTTGATTAAAATGTATCTGCTGTTTATAACATACAGAGAGGACGAAGAAGAGACAGAACTGATGTTTCTGGTGAGTTCAGTCAGTCATCTCTTCATAATGACCTTACAATGGAAGTGATGGAGGATAAAATCAACAGTCCTCCTTCTGTACAAACATGTATTTAAAGGTTTATCTGAAGTTAATATGAAGCTGTGTGGAACCTTCAACAGTCAAATGCAAAGTTTGTCCATGAAGTGATGGAAAGTACTTTCACTCCAGTACTATTTTGAGGTACTTATATATATACCTCCACTCTACTACATTTCAGAGGGAAATATTGTTCTTTTTACTGAACTACATTTATCTCACAGCTTTACACACATTTAAAACACATGATGTAGTTTATATATTGAAATGAAATTTGTATTATTATTACAAGACACCATGAATTCCAACAAGCCAGGTACAACGTTTATATTGTAAAAAGAAAATCTTTCATCTTCTAGAGTTCATCATTAAATAGTTCAGACATATATTACTGAAAAGTCAAAGTAAACACTAATTAAACACTAATTAAACAATCTGTCTCGCCTTTTACAGGCTTCTGAGATAAACTTTGCAAACCTAAATACATCAAAATTAAACAACTGTTCCAGTTTTTGCTCATCTGAACATCAGAATATTTCAGGGTTTAGTCGAGCAGTTTCATGAAACATTAACTCTCTTAAGTCGTCATAATTTGTACAACAGAAACATTAAATCTACTTTGATTCATTATGGTAAGACAATGAGGTGCAGGCTTTGTATATTTGTATATAATAAATAGAAGACTGAGTGGAGCCATTTTGCGTGATGTGTAATTTTACTTTTGATATTTAAAGTAATTTTTGCAATTAATACTTTTGTACTTTTATCTGAGATTTTGAATGCAGGACTTTTACTTTGAAGGAAGTATTATTATAGTGCAGTATTTCTACTTTTACTTAAACAGAAGATCTCAATATTTTTTCCATCTCTGGGAATGTGATCAGGAAGACAGATTTCAATTGATTGGAACTAGAGGAAAGGGAAGAAGGTTGACCTTGAACATTAGGATTCATCCTCTGGGCATCATAACATTAGACCAACTAACATCAGCAAACCGATCATACTGAAAGTAAAAATACTAAAATGAAATCTCCTCCACATGAATGTAAACACAGATCAACAATGAGCAGAAATACTCTTCAAAGGAATGTAGGAAGTGTTTTAACTGCTTCAATGAGACGCTTTGAAAATCACTTCTGTCAAATTTTGACAAATAACTGAAACAGAGGAAGAAGAGATAATCACACAGGAATATCCCTTTAAGAGATACTCTGTCCATCTGCTGTATGCTCACACACACACACACACTTCAACATGAATAGAACATGAACACTGAAGCATCATCTAACTACAAGACCTCATTTACACATATTTCCACAGCACGTCCGCCTCCCACTGCCTCATTTACACCACTACTCATTTTTTAATGTTCCATCCATCCAACCATCTCCCCGCTCTCTGCATCACCCTTCACCTAATTTACACACCACTTCACATGTTTCATTCTCCATCCATCCTTCCATCCAGTATATATATATATATATATATATATATATATGTATATCTTCTGTTAATGCAGCACATATATGTGAGGAGGCGTACTGATGAAAAACAAGAAATGAAACAGAGAAGAAGAAAACAGAACCTCATCGTCTGCAAAAGTGGAAAAATGTCTTTAACCAAAACATAAAAGCAGCAGAAAACATGTAAAACAAACAAGACATAATCAGTACATAAAACACAGTTCAGAATGATAGTTTAAAAATAATTTAAATTCATTTAAGAATAAAATGTTAGAACAGGGATCAGTCATTAGGGGATTTCTATGGAGGGTCGTTAACCAGTGCAGTGGGAACGCAGGCTTACGTGTTTTTTAAAATTTATTTTAATTCATTTAAAGGGCACATTTCCAGCTCTATATTTATATTCTGGGGCTCTACTGGAATAAAAACTCCTTATTTATCTTCTACTGGTCCTTTATGCAGCCCCTCAGTTCAGCCTCTGTCTGAAACAGGCCATTTTAGCTCCTGTCTCTTTAAGGCCCCGCCTCCTGATGAGCCCACTCTGTTCTGATTGGTCAGCTTCAGGAAGCTTCCTCCGGCTCCGGAGGCTACGTAAACAAACTATAGTAGCAGGATTTCACTTCTTCTTCTCCTTCTTTACTCAAATCCATCCGTACATGTTGGAGCTGAACAACACATGGAAACACCTTAGCAACCACCTTAGCAACCACCTTAGCAACCACCTTAGAAACCACCTTAGAAACCAAGCTTACAGAATGGATGCACAATAACGGAAATGTGACGAATGAACGATCATCTCGTCTGGAAAGTAAAAAAACCTCGCAAACGACGCGTTCAAAGCAGGTTGACGCCCTGACTTTTGACTTGCAGGCAGCGTTTCTAGATATGTGCAACTCAAGTTTTGGAACTTTGACCCTGTTTAATATCCGACATCACAACAGAATATCAGTAAAAGCTACATCACCTGATCTCCTCCTTTGCTCCCGTCATCATTACTACGACCTCTAGAGTTCACTGGCACTTTGTTGTTTTGGGGAACTTGCTGAAACGACTGATCCTATCATTTTTCTCGGGAGAACATTTTCCTTTTTTTTTTAATCTCTGAGCAACAAATCACTTCAGTCAAGTGATCAAGTGAGTCTTTATTCGTCATTCCCGTTTCAAACAAACAGCAGAGCACTCGGAGCAGACACTGTGATGTTTTGTCCCTCAGATGTGTGAGAGTCTGTTTCATTAGCATTTTATTTCATCAGACAGTTTGTGGAGAGCAGCCTCTCACTCGAGGACAAAAGACTGTCTATCAATCTATCCGTCACTCCCTCCATCTGCGCCTCTGCTTGTCTTTCAGCAGCGCTGTAAGATAAGAGGAGTTCATTAGTCAGATAACTCATCTCACACTTTGCTTTTCTTTCTCTGTATTTCTGCTGCTTCTCCTTCTTCACCTGTTGTCTTTCTGCTTTCCTCGTCTGTTTTAACAAACTGCTCTCTACATTTCTTTCTCTCTGTCTGTATGTTCATGCCTTCTTTACATCTTTCTGTCCCTTCACACTTGGTTTTAAGCCTCAAACATGCTTCTCTTGCTGTGAACATCTGGACACATGTGACAGACATCTGCACACAGACTTGTCGTTTGTGCAGATGTCTGTCAAAATACTTACAGGTCGTAATGTCAGTCACCAAAAAATGACTTATAGTTTCGTTTAGAGGCATTAATCCAACTGTAGACTCCCCTAACCTTAACCCCCGTGGTTATTATTGTAGCCATGACGACGGATGTGGCCTAACTTTAAGGAAGTAGTAACTTTAACCCATCACACGTTTCTCTAACCTTAACAAAGTGATCATTTTAACCCAAACCATCATCTTTTTTAAACCTAACCAGACCTGAACCACAGCGTTGTCACATCATTAAACGTTACTTTTAACAGTGATGTGTAACAAATGATGTCGTCCTGCTGATTACTGCTGATAGCGGCGCCAGATTAGTTCTGGAGACACGTGGTCAGACCACTAATCTGCTTGATTCGTTTGGAGCACTTGTTGGAAATTAACATGCAGTAGATGCTAAACCAAAAGTCTGTTAGCTTACTGTACACCCAACATCCTGATGATTTAGCTTCTGGGTGAAGACCCACTGAAGTTCACCCCCATTCATTTTCTATTGTTAGATTCCAGGTGAAAAAAGAGAAAAAAATTCATTTTTATAAAAATGATGGTGAAATTCTGGAAGTGATGCAGTGAAACTGACAAAGTGGCTTGATGATGAACCAGGAAACTGTGGTATGTGGATGTTCGTGTACAGAATTCCCCTTTTATACGACCCCTCCCTACCCGATTACAAGGACAAAAGAAATGCGACTTGGCACAAAGTACTGCAAATTCTTGGAGAGAGCGGTGAGTTGTTTAATAACACTATGCTTGCTAAGAAATGCTAGCAGGCTAAAAACTTGTTGACATTGTGATGTAAATGTCTACGCATCCTTGCCAGCCAGTGTCGAGACGATTGTTCGCTGTGAGTTGGTCTTCACCATGAGGGCAAACCTGTGTAGTTCACTATGGTTGAATAGGACTCTGGTTGGTTTTCCTCCTTCATTTGGTCAGATCTGAACACAGCGATCACACTCGGACCAAAACAGCCATCAGAGTCCCTTTACAGGAAGTGGTCTCGGTCTGGTCTCAAACAATCTCTGGAGGGGTTTGTTTGTGGTGGGAATGGGATCCGACCTCCATCTGACCGACTACAAGGCGCATTTCTAGACGTACAAGCTAAACATTCCCCAAAAACGTGCTCATGTGGTTTTTAGTGATGCAGTTTGCAAGTTTACAAACTAATTCACAGATTCAGACCAAAATAACTCTCTACTCTTTCAACCATGTCTGGCGTTGACTTCTGTCCAAGAGTACTTACTCACCGAACAGGCTCTTTCTCTATCTCCTTCCCAAAAACAAAAATAAAAAATGTATCTACTTCATGGAAACGGCAGCCTTGTGGCCCTTTGGGTGGAACTCAGTGTTATTCTCGAAGGCTTCTACTGTAGTTTGGACTGAACCCCATTTGTACGTCTCTTTGGACAAAAGCATCTGCCAGATGAATAATGTAAATGTGGAGCAGTCTGGCTCCAAACGCTGCAGTGTAACAAAACTCAGTGCGTTCACAAGTAAGCAGGTTAATCAGAGAACATGTATACATGGAACCCCCAGACCCTCCCACCAAATTTTAATTTAAAACTAATTTCCTGCATTTCTACACCACCTAACCTCTTTGATTAAGCCAAGAAACAATATATGATCTTTCTCCTCAGACAATTTGACTTGAGTGCAAGACTCAAGCCCCTGCATCAACCTAAGAAGACTAATATCTCAGAGTATCCTGCCGCTCTCTCTCTCACTTACACAAATAAGGGCCCCAGTGTCTATTTTCTGTTCAAATAAATAGTCTATAAAGTCAATATTGATATTATGTACACAAGAAGCATGCTTAAGTAAATACATTTAGAAGGTAATTTAGAAGATCTTATGCCACGTTACGTCTTGTTTCATTTGATTCTGTTGTGTTTCATAGTTCTGTCTGCCAGACAACCATGATAACCATGTCTGTGATTATAAGACCATTAGTGAGACAGGTGATCATGTGAACTTCAGGCCGTTCTTCAGATGACCTTGTCAACGGAGGACGAAATAAAGCTGTGGCTGAAACCTCACGCAGTCACCTGGAGGGTGGACCGAACAGATCCAGGAAAGGGTCAGAAGGTTCTTCTCAAGGTAACACTTTGCATAGAACATCCTACAATTTTATTTTTACAGGTCAGGTGATGTTCTAGTATAAAAAATAGCCTTTTGGTGGAGGAAATGTAGGTAATTATAAGGCCTATAAGCTTCTCATTAATCGATGATGAAGGGTAGAGTTCTTTCTCGTCACAATCAAAGCTGTGCCTCATACAGTATACCCAGCTTCTCCTTGGTTTGCAAAAAAATAAAATGATCAAACGGAGAAACTTTGACAACATGTCTGCTGAGGTGGAATATATAACACAGGCAGTTTTTCATCTGTGATACTTGTTGTTCAAACTGTACAAGAATGAATGACTTCTTCTGAAGTTAGGAGAAGAAACTGATATCTCCAACTACGATGACCATTGCAAACATCACTATGAATAATGTGAATGAGAGGATTTATGTAGATTATCGCCACACACATAAAATAACACCTGTATTGTCCTTTTAGGGTGGACTTCAGATGCCAGCATAAGACAAGACCTTGGGGAACTCAAACTGTCCTGCAAAGATGACTGTGACTGTTGTCCTGTCTTACACAGTAAAGCATTTTTGTCTCAAATGTCTCCTCGGAAGCATGGACCCTCACATGCCAACCTTTCCTACAACAGTAGCCATCTGCAGTGACCACAACCGCAACATCTTTGTGGCTGATGCACTGAGGCACTGCGACGTGGCGACGACAAAAGCAAAAACTGACCTGAAGCTTTTTGAAGCAGGACACCCCCCCAAGTTCAACACGGACCGGCATCATTGTCGAGTATTCCTGCTGTTGACCCACAGTTGTGTTGATGCCCTGACACTTGGAATAATCATCATCCAGTCTGAGGAAGAGCAGGTCATATTTGAAGGCCTAGAGCTTTTGAAGAGCCTCCTTGATGAAGAGTCCTTTTCAGGCAGAGGAAGGTCATGGCCCAAGGTATTCCTCACAGATGACAGCAGGGCAGAGAGCAGCACTACACAGCAGCCTTCCCACAAGCCAAACTTATCCTCTGTTCACCTGCTGTGAGCTGTGTGGACATGGCTGTGGTGCAAGGACAGTGACATTAGCATGTCAAGTTCATTGCAGAGCCGTTACCATCAGGCTTTAGAGAACTCTGCTTTGAACAGGTTGGTTAATTTTGTGAGAATGACGGCAGATGTGTTAGTCGCCAAATGTTCATAGCATTTTATCCCATCAGAACAGTCCATGTTTGTCATCGGAGTTACTGGAATGATCCCTGATACTGTTAAATATTCATTCACTGTATTTAACTCTAAAGGGGTCCGAACTTCAATGCCTGCATGGAGAAACTCTACAGCCGGAAGGACCGTTGGACTCTCTGCTACAGGGACTGTAAGAAGAAACACCAACAACTACAATGAGACTGCAATGAGGATACTGAAAGACAAAATCCTACATTGCAGAAAAGGCATACGCAGTTATTTGACTTTCTGACCATCCTCCTCAGTGCTTATTATGAGGCCAGAATAAAAGATGCTGCCATAGTCCATTGGAAAGGCTTGCAGAAGTCAAGGTTCCTGGTAAAGGACAATAGTGTGAAACCTAAGGACAACCGCAAGGTCAAACTTTATTCTGTTCTAATACTTCTTTTTATTTCTTTACAAAGTGGATAGTAAATGTGAATAAATTCCCCTGGCAAGGTCGGAGATTGAAAGAAACGTTTCAGTGGAGTAGTACAAATTTTTGCTTCCTCTCTATTTGTTATTCTTCTTCGCTGTTACTTTTCCACATAGATTGACGCCACCCATTTTGAAATCAAAAGCTCCTCCTGTCCTGTAAAAATCTATATCGTAGACGTACACCTGGAGATGTGCACATGGGTAGCAGCGGTAGGCCCTGCAAACACCAGGCAGCTGTCATCCTCCAGCACCAACTTCATGCCACAAACAGCAGAGATGAGGGCGAAGCTACTGCACATAGCAACTGGTAGTAAGTGTTGTAAACAAAGGAAAAGGTATTTAAATATTTTTTACTTACCTGTGAGAAAAGGGGGAAAATGTTTTCTCTTACTGCTAAAGCTGCTTACCGAAATGTACCACTGCCAAGCTACGGCAGCGACGTATAGACACAGTAGTGTACTTGATGGAGGGTCTAACATTCATTTTGTTACATAATATTGTTTTCAGAGGTTAATGTTCCTCTCCATTTATGGCAGCTGTTGAAGGAAGAGGCTGTTGCAGACCTGGACGTTGCACTGGGAATACTGGGGTGTCATCTAGTGAGTGGACTACATCAATGCCAATTTTGCCCAATTTCTACTTCTACACTGATCAACTCCATAAACGTTCATCTTACTGTTTAAGGGGAGTCACAGAACCAGCTGACATCACTGACAATGAACCGTGTTTCTCTTG
Source organism: Thunnus thynnus (assembly GCF_963924715.1). Classification (NCBI taxonomy): domain Eukaryota; kingdom Metazoa; phylum Chordata; class Actinopteri; order Scombriformes; family Scombridae; genus Thunnus; species Thunnus thynnus. Next base: position 34,373,274 of record NC_089522.1, read on the forward strand.
GAGACCTGATGAAGACCCAGTCGGGTTGAAACTTTGTCTAGTTTGATCTTTTCATCTCTACCTGCAGTTCCTATCTTTCCAAGCCCTGTCTCAGAGGATTGCAATGATAACATAACTACTCTGCTCTTTTTATGATCACACCATTATTGTTCCTTGAATTATTATTGCTATTGCTTTCCAGTATCACATCAAGCTGCTGCAGCAGGATTTACTGAAAGGTGCCAGGAGCTGTCAGCCATAATCAACAGTGACTCTTTTTTCACAGCCTCATCAGTGGCTGCAGTAAAGGCCTTTTAAAAAAAAAAAAATCAAAGACAATCCGTCCAAGATCATCACAGTCTTACATATGTTTGGCTGCTACACAAACACTGGCTCAGCATCTGTTAGATCTAGATCCATCCGTAGGGCTGCCAGGCATGCCGGCCCTGCTATCCACACACAGCCAACAGCAGCGGTGAGACGAAGGGTACGCTTGGGTGGAAGACGCTGCCTTGCTTGCTGGACGCCCTGTAAAGGTCACGACAGGACCCTGAACATGTTTACGACCAGTCAGCCAAGAGGGTCCGAACACCAGCTCTCCATGAACCAGCACAGTCGATGTCAAAGGGCAAAAACCACCCAAAATGAAGGTAATAGAGACTTTATTGTATGTCTCCATTATGGAACTGATAGAATGTCTTTATTGCAAAGTGCATTTTTACATTTACCAGTTTGTTTCCTAACTATTTGGGAGTTGTGGGCAACCACAGTCTTTCACCAGGGCAGCAGATGTGGGTTAAGTGAGAGGAGAGATTTATTCATTCGCTTGCACCGTTCCAGCTAAAAGCAGGTCACGAACATGTTGAGCCAACTGAGAAATGGTCTAATATGTGGTTTGTTTGCACTATGAATTTATGGATGAACTGTTGTGGAAAGATGCTTTATTTCTTTTTCAATATAGAAATTCTGTTGAGGTAAAAACGTGACATTATGCACGCTGCATTTTGAAATGATTGTGCATGTTATTTCCATATAGGTTGGACATTTATTGAGCAAGATGTTTTAAAATAGTGTGTAGCAATTGTTAAGTAAATGTAATTCTAGTAAGATTTAATGGGTTTTGCAGTTTTGGATATAGAAGGGGAGTTTCCTCTCATTCGGGCCGGTGATGTCTGATCTGTAGTGTGTATGTACCTTTGATTGTTAATGACTTTTCAAGACTTGAGACTTTTGAGACTGGACCTATATGCAATGTAGTGTGCATTTTCTTTCATGACAAGGCAGCTGCAGTAAAATAACATTTAAGAGGACCAGCAGCTCTGCTACCCGACTCCTGATAAAGAATTGGCTAAAAACAATAATGGTGTCCTCCCTGATTTAAGTGTTATTAATTTGTGACCCTTGTTAGAGGGACGCACAAAATAACTTTGGCCATCTGATGCTGGTGCAGACGCCCCCTAGAGCGTTAATTCCACTAATGTTTATTAAGAAAAGTATATGACCATAATTTATTTCAAGGTCATCTATCAAGAGTAATTCAGCTGGTTAATGAGAGGAATTACATCGCTACATGGACCTGCGGACGTGCTGTAGGCGTGATTCTGCTGCGGCTGAGCTGTCGCATCGCCTCACGCCAGCATGGACGCCAGTTCTGGCGCTTGAATGCTACGCAGCTTTAAATCTCTATTTAAACTCCATCAAATCAATCACACTGTTTTGAGAGACTTCGTATAGATCTTTCTAAATCAGCACTGTGTGTGTGTGTGTGTGTGTGTGTGTGTGTGTGTGTACTCGTATGGCTGTCATTGTGGGGACCGGGAAGAAGTGAGGACACACCTTCAAAAGGGCTGTTTGAGGGTTCAGACTTGGTTTTAGGGTCAAGGTTCAGTTTGGGTTTGAAGGTTAGTTGTGATGGTTAAGGTGGTGTTAGGGGCTGGAGAATGCATTACGTCAACGAACGTCCTCACTAAGATAGCTATACAAACGTGTGTGTGTGTGTGTGTGTGTGTGTGTGTGTGTGTGTGTGTGTGTGTGTGTGTGTGCGAGTTCCTTTCAGACAAACAACAAAAGAGCTTTCAGATTCAAATCCAGTCCTACAACGCAGATGATGAAGAGAGAGAGAGAGAGAGAGAGAGAGAGAGAGAGAGTCCAACTGGCCAAAAGAACATCTCTCTCCACTCTTCTTTTTTTTATTGCTGTTGTCATGGTAACCGTGCATGATGCTGATTATTATGGTCTGCTCAGAGAGGTGGACTAATGGAAGAAAAGCAGCAGCTAGAGACGGATGCAGAGTGTGAACTCGGTCCTCCTCCTCCTCCTCCTCCTCCTCCTCCTCCTCAGCTTCTCGTTAACGATGATTGATACACGTCGTTTACTTTGTTTCATTCACTAATTGTTTCTTCAGGCTCGGTCACATTAATTTATTTTTTCTCTCTATTAATTATTAATTCTCTGTGCGAAGCTGTCGTGTTTCTTTAGGATTTAGATCCTATTTTTATTTATTTTATTCTACATCTGATAACTACAGTATGTTTTCATCAGTCTCTGTATAAATGTTCTTTATGGATGAATTAACTTGACATTATTCACTTTACTTTATCTATTATACTTTCTTATTAATTTTATTTGACTTATTTGACTTAATTCACTTATTTCACTCTGTTTTATTGTTATTATTGTTTTTAAATCTATTTTTATTTCTCGTGTGCATTAGTCTTAAATATTTTTACTGTCTACATCTGTTCTTTGTCTTATTATGGGCTTTTAAATCATCTGTTAATTACTTTGAACTGCACTGATCTGTACGAAAGGTACAAATTAAGTGTGATTGATTGCTTCGATTAATCGATTCTCACAGACATCTGTTACAACACGGCACAGTGAAGGACTGAAAAAACACGACTAACAAGCCGCAGGAGCCCAAATGAACATTAAAGCTGTTTTTCTTGCTGTAATCATTCCTCCTGTTAATACTGACCATTAGAAGATCCCTTCATAATGACCTTACAATGGAAGTGATGGAGGACAAAATCCACAGTCTGAAGCTAATATGAAGCTTCAACTTCATATTAGCTTATTAGCTTATATATTAACACTGTCCGAGGAAACACAAAGAGGGAATTTGATGCTAAAAAGACTGTAAATGTGTCAGATATCCACTTGATATGACTAACTCAGACTGCTGAAGCTGAATAGAAGCTTCACAGAGACTTTTAAATGCATTTTTGCAGGACTGTGTATTTTCATATCGACTGCTGCATTTAAATGTAAATACCGTCTGCTGTATGTAAAGATGGAGACACACAATATAGAGAAGAAGCCTCAACACATTAATGAGCTCTGTGCTGCAGCTCCGGGTCCGTCCTCACAGACGTCAAAAAAAAAGAAAAGAAGAAGAAGAAAACGGAAAGAAAAACAGAGATTAATGTGATTTGTAGTGATTACGACGTCTGTTTTTCTGATCATCGCTCAGTCAGATGGAAGCAGCTGTCCAAACAGACGTCCTGGGAATCCATTTACTGTCAGCTTTGGACATTTCCATGTTTATTTCACGTCATGTCGTCAGATATAAAACCATCAGAAGTGCTCTGCGTCGTTGTTTTTTTGGGTGTGATTTACAAAATTGTTGATGCTGATTTTGTCTGAAAGCTTCCAAACCAGCAGCAGCAGCGTCCGGGAGACACAGAGAGCCGTCAGATGGAAAAGCTGTTGGCTCGTCTGCTTTTAGGGAGAGACGAGGAAACCGAAGCCGACACAAAGATACAAATTACAGATGGATGAAAGTAAATAATAGTCGTGTGTGTGTGAGAGGCATCGACAGCCATCAGGAGATTTGAGTTTTCTCTTTGTTACCACCAGTAACCGTGTTTACGGCTCGCAGCACGTTGTTGAATATCCACAACTTCACTCTTTAAGTCTCAAGTGTTAAAAGGATGATATTCTGAGTTTTTAGGGACGATGAACAGGATCACAAATAGTTTTGAAGCCAATCGTGAAGCAGGAAACATCTGAGATGAACAATATTTACAAATTTATAGATTCAGGAATTTTTAATGAGGTAGAAGTAGGTGTCATTTTAAAGAATAAATGATTCATTAAGAAAATAACACAACACTTCCTGTCTGTTTTAAAGTGAAAGCTACTGCAGATCTTCACCATGAAAGAATGAAAAGACTCGTGACTTCACTTTGTCCTGAACAGATTTAGACATTTTCAGCTCTTGACTCGCTGCACGGATGAAATGGATCTTTATTACAGATCTGACAAAGCATGATGAAAGAGACAGATTCTCTGAGTAGCTGCTCCGTTCGCACCAAGAAAAAGAGGTGAAATAAACTGTAACCTGTCAAAAAAGCTTTCAGTATGTGAAAACTCTGCATCATCGTTAAGAGAGAGAGCTTTGGATTTGAATCGTCCCAAAGTCAAGTTTTCTGAGTTTTCACATAAACAGATGCAGCTTTAACTTCACTGAAGGTATTAATTTCTGAGCTGAGTCACAGTTTAGATAAAACAGCAGAAACACAAAGACAACGCTCAGGTTTCAACGTTTGGTAATTCAAAACAGAAGAGAAGAAGAAGAAGAAGAAGAGAAAAAGAAGAGAAGAAGAAGAAGAAGAAGAAGAAGAAGAATGGGAGAGTTTCCAACTTGTGCAGTGACTGAGCCACTGAGGCGCCTCAGAAACAAGATCCACTGAGAGAGAGAGAGAGTAATGGCATGCTGCAGCCTACTGGGCCTCTGGCATCATTTGGCAAAGAGTGTGTGTGTGTGTGTGTGTGTGTGTGTGTGTGTGTGTGTGTGTGTGTGCCTCCTGCAGTCTTGCCTCGTTGCCAGCAGCAGGCTGAACTAATCAGTTAGCGGGTTAGCTGCAGCGCTGCTTGACCTTTTGACCTCTGACTGCTTGAACAGACACATTAAAACATGTAAACAGAAGAGCCTGCAGAGACACACACACACACACACACACACACACACACACACACACACACACACACACAGTCTGCTGCACAACACAACCGACATAACTGACAACAAAGCAGCTGCGTAAACATTTTCTTTACACACCAAATGTAACCATGGATACAGACGAGAAACACACACACACCTCAGAGATCTGTGTGTGTGTGTGTGTGTGTGTGTTTTTGTTACGTCTTCAGGACCGTTTCGGTACACCATCCTTGTTGGGACCAGTAGTCCTCATGGGACCAAAGCCTGGTTCTAATGTGGCACAACGTCATGTCTGAGGTCCTGGTTAAGGTCAGGGGTCAAGCATGGACTGGAAGTCAATGCAATGTCCCAACAAGGATATCTGAGCAAGCCTGTGTGTGTGTTTCCATGATGGATGTGGTATCTAACCAGTTGTAGCGGCCCAGCTGCAGGAGGCAGAAACTGAAGAATTCATCACACACACACACACACACATAGAAACCAATTAGTAATTAGTGTGTGTGTGTTACCTTGTGCAGACGTGCTGGAGTGTAACCGGTGTTTGACAGCGTTCAGCTCAGCAGGGACCTGAAACAAACACACAAACACAGAAGCTGAGACACACTCACACACATCAGTGAACAACAGTGAGGTGTGTTTCTGTTAGCGCCTCCTACAGGCTGAGTATGAGCCTCCTTTGGGGAGATTTCAGGAGATCTGCTGCTACAGTTTGATATTTCATGTATAAAAATGAGCTCAAACTGCATCAACAGACAGGACGAGTGAGACGATATCTGAAGCAGTACAACACTGTACAGCATTTAAATGCCAACTAAAAGAGGCTAAAGTCTATATATCCATAATAATAACATATGAACTGTATATACACAGAATACAGTATAAACATAAAGGATCAAAATTATGAAGAGAAGCTTTAAAATGTAATAAAAAGCTGTGGGGCCCTAGAACGGATCCCTGTGGAACTCCACTCAACACAAACCAGTCTGAACCAGTCTCATACTTTTGTCCCGTGAGACGTCACTACTGTGTCAAATTAGACAATTATAGAGTCATAAATTATTCTTGACCAATCACAGCTTGCCGTCTTCTGTGACGTGTGTGATGTCATCATAAGGAGGAGCCAGAGACCGTTCGTATACGACTAAACTACAGCAGCAAAAACATTCAGTTAGAAACGTAATTCTGCTGAATCACGTCTTCTTATCAGAGAATGTTGTTAATAAATGTTGTCATATGAGATGAAAGACGGTCTTTCCTTTTGTCGGGACGTCGTGAGGCGTCGTCCACTGTGTGTGTTCGGCTGTTATCAGGCTGTTATTCTGCAGTCTGAACCTGCCTAAACACCAAACCAGTGTTCACATCCGTCCATTAATATTTCATGATCCAACAGTGTCGAATCCAGCTGTGAGCTCCGATAAAACCAGGACAGAAACTCTTCCACAATCTGTATTCAGCTTGATGTTATTTATAGAGTTTCACTTCCTGTGTTGACGTGTGTAACCGCTGACGACGCAAAAAAAACAATAACAACCAGGAACAAAACGCTGGTTACATATCCAAGTTGAGTTTTGTTAAAATGCCTTTTTAAAACTATCTTTATTTATTATTATGTATTCATTGACTTATTTCTGCAACTGATCATCTGTATGAAATAAGACGTGTAGACAGAAGAGTATATATTTACAACACGTAACCAGTTCTGCTGGACAGATTTCTTGCTAAAAAGTGATATATACATACATATATACATATATATATATATATATATATATATATATATATATATATATATATACTCTCTGAATACATTACAGTGGATTCATCTCTAGCAGTAAAGGGAACGTTCAGCTGTCCACATACTTTTGGCCATTTAGCGTTCATCACGTCAGGCTCAAGAAACGCAGAGAAGATGCTCCGACATCATCAGATTTATTTGGTTCTGTCAGAGCAGCTCTGACTTCACTTCAAATCCTTTCATGTGGTTTCAGGTCGTTTGTCTGCAGAGAAACGTTTGATTATTTGATCGTGTTTCACCTCACACACACACACACACACACACACACACACACACACACACACACACACACATCTGATACAGTAAATCTCTGTCCACAGAAAACATGTGTCATGCTCATGTTTCCTCTTGTTTAAAATCTGTGAAGTGTGATCGCTGTGCAGAGCCCGAGGCATCTTGATGTCACACACACACACACACACACACACACACACACACACACACACACACACACACACCGACAAAGACTCACATCAGAGACGCATTAAAACTCGACTGTGAAACTAACCGTCTGTCATCTACAGGAGAGGAACAATGATTTCAGCTGTTTTATGCGTCCTGTAAACGGTTTATATTTTGGTTTCCTGCAGACGTCTTTAAACATGAAAACGCAGATGAACAGGTGGACGGACACGTTGAACCTCGAAGCCCTTTCAGACATGAAACATGTCACATCGCTGCTTCCATGAGTCTGTTAAAGTGATGGATGTTTGTCAATCAGCCACAAGTGACTTTAATGTTCCTTACAGCTTCATCCAGACATGACAGGACATTTACTGAAGAAAGATATTTAGCAGCTGGTGCACAAAAGAGAAAGAATTCTGCTGATTTGTCTTCATGTTTGGATCCAAAACTTTATGTATCAAAGCTGATATATCTGATTAAAAACACATCAGTGAGTCTCACCACTGCTCTGATGTTCCTTCATCATGAAGAGTTTGGTCACGTTAGTTTGTTTAGAAACGGCTCCAAAGACTAATAACAGCATCATGGTTTCAGTCTCCAGAGAGTAGTTCTGTGTACGGCAGACGCTACTGAGCATGTGCAGGAACACTGTTCTGTTTACAGCTTGTTGTGCTGCAGATAAACAACCTCTGACTTTGTTCTGAAGTTATTTACAGTGTGAAAACAGCACAGACAATGATGGAAATAAGTCCAGGACTTTATAGTTCTACGCCTGACATAACCTGATATGTTGTATTTTATAATACTACATTAGAGTGTCGTCAATAAACCTTAAATCGGACATATCCTGCTTTTTGTGGTTTTCTGTTGTTCTTGTTCATGTTCTGGTGTCGGATGTTCAACACGGTCAAAGTTCCAAAACTTGAGGTGAACGTTTGTAGAGATGCTGCCTGCAAGTCAAAACTCAGGGCTTCAAGCTGATCTTAACGCTGACGAGCTGACGTTGGCTCATCGCACATGCCCACAGCTGTTCTTTCTGTAGCTTTGGTTGCTAAGGTGGTTGCTATGGTGTTTCCATTAGGGGTGTGCTTGAATACAAATACGTTATTTGGCAAAGCACAAATAGTGGGGTTTTTACGAATATTTGTTTCATACAAATATTTTAAAAATTATTAGTTTTTGGGAAGAAAAGAAAAAAACATGTCAAATACCAGCGAGCAGGTCAGTTACATCACTATCTCAGTGTCTCTCCTCTGCTCCGCTGTTACGTCTATCAGCAGGTCTCAGTGAGGGGAGTCACATCCACCTGCTACATGACGCACATTTCCTAATTTGGACATCATTTTAATTTTCATCTTCAATTTTCTAAAATTCGAAGCGTAACAAAAACAAAAACAGGATTTTTAAGCCTCTTTCCACTTATATTCAATACAAATACAAATAATTTTGATGCCTCAACAAATACAGATACAAATACAAATACTGGGATCTCTGCACATCTCTGGTTTCCATCTGTTGTGGATCTGAGAAGTTGACATTTGGATTAAAGAAGGAGAAAAAGAAGTGAAATCTTGCTACTATAGTTTGTTTACGTAGCCTCCGGAGCCGGAGGAAGCTTCCTGAAGCTGACCAATCAGAACAGAGTGGGCTCATCAGGAGGCGGGGCTTAAAGAGACAGGAGCTAAAACGGCCTGTTTCAGACAGAGGCTGAACTGAGGGGCTGCATAAAGGACCAGTAGAAGGTAAATAAGGAGATTTTATTCCAGTAGAGCCCCAGAATATAAATATAAAGCTGGAAATGTGCAGAATATGTGTCCTTTAATCTTAACTTTGAGTACAGAAGCATCACAGTGTCAGTGTTAACTAACTAATTATCCTCCATAAACCAGAACAGGAAACATTTTCTTCAGTGTTTTTTGTTATTTTCCTCCTTTAAAAGTCTCATTTCAGGACGAGTAGATGGGAAACACTCGAGTATTTAAAAGTATTATTCGTTATTTATCATTATTTAGGTAAATGTGACAAATTATCACGACACACACTGTAGGTTATAATGTCCACACACACACACACACACACACACACACACACACACACATACAGACTCCCTGATGGTTGGTCAGTTGGCACGGTGACACCATGGTAACTGCTGCTGCTGCTGCTCATCCTCCACCTGAGACACTGTGTGTGTGTGTGTGTGTGTGTGTGTGTGTGTGTGTGTGTGTGTGTGTGTTGTAATTACTCCAGTGAGGCACTCTGCCAGTGATGCAAGCCTTAGGGGAAACACACACACACACACACACACACACACACACACACACACACAGCTGAGGCACATGCACACTGAAACAATATCTTACACACACACACACACACACACACACACACACAAACACAGTTGAAACACACACACACACCCAGCTCCACAGGTAGAGTAATGGAACAGTACATCAACATGGTGACAGGAAGTTCAGGAAGTTGGCGAGGCTGACAGGAAATGGAGAATCTCTCCGGGCGACTTTTCTTCTCTGCTGCAAACCACTGCAGTGAGTGTGTGTGTGAGTGTGTGTGTGTGTGTGTGTGTGTGTGTGTGTGTGTGTGTGTGTGTGAGTGTGTGAACTGAAAAAACGTTCTTTTTTTATTATTATTAAATTGAGTTTCTTTATTTGTATGTTTTCAGAGCAGAACATCCAGCTGTGGTCTGTCAGGTCTGAATCTAGAAGCGTGTGAAGACTTTCATTATGTTTTTAAGTATGTTCATGAGACATTTTCTGCCGTGATATCGGTGGTATTAACAATAAACTATTAACAATAGTTACCAGGCAACACTTCGGAAATAAGAGAGAAGAAAGACGCGTTTTCACTGAAGAGGTTAAATGATGTATTGACTTTGGGGACCTGTAAAAGCTGTTGTAATGATGCTTATTAATAACAGTCTGAGTAACATCACACAAACAGGAAACTAATAGTAAACTGGTGTAACGTCACTGAAAACATCTGGTCTATGACGGAGACATGAACAGAGAGAGAAGTGAGCAGAGTCGGTAAGAAATAAATGTGAAAGATTTTACAATAAGAATTTTGACTGTGGAGGACAAAGAAGATGAATTTGTTGTAAATAATATTATTTAAATTTAATAAATAAAAGCAAATGTAGTAAATCACCTCCCTTGTAGAATATATTTGTAATTGAGTTTTCATCAAATAACAAATGTTTTACAAACCAAATACAAACTAATACAAGTTATTACTGAACTGGAAAAATACCAAATTCACACATTCATCTTTTATTTTCATGACTCAGACTGAAGCCGCGACTTGTCTGTTTAAATAAAATTCATTTTTAAAAGAAGGTTTTGGGGAAAATCACAGACTGTATATAAATATGGACGCTCCGGCCGGCGCTGCCCAGCCAATCAAAAATGGGCAAAGAGGCTGAAACAAGCCACCTAGCGGCTGGCGGACCTGTCACTCAAAGCAGCCATGTCCTTCATTATGCAGAACTTTACGACTTAATAAAACTTAAACAGGTGAGTTATAAAAACGTTCAGTTGTCATGAAAGAGGAAATTAGCTACAGAGACCAAAACCGTTGTTTGTACCAGACTGTAAACATGTTTATTTCTGCTGTAAAGTTGGACATTTTAACATGGGGGTCTATGGGGATTGACTCGCTTTTGGAGCCTCAAGTGGTCGTTCAAGGAACTGCAGTTTTTGTCTTCATCTTACAGCCCCGCTGGTTGCTGCTCGGGGAAAACGCTGCTTCACATGTCCTGGTTTTACTGGTCTTTTATTGTTCTGAGGACAGAAGATCCTCCTGATCTGAGACAAAACCGAGCTACACGAATCAAAACTGACTCAACAGTTTTATCCTAAATGTTATTTTGACCTGAAAATGAGCAAATTTCTGCCTGCTGAACAGGTGGAAACCCTCAGTGTGTGTGTGTGTGTGTGTGTGTGTATGTGTGTGTGTATGTGTGTGTGTGTGTGTATGTGTGTGTGTGTGTGTGTGTGTGTGTGTGTGTGTGTGGTGTAATCTTCCTCCTCTCTGGTTCAGAGTTTCTGGAAGAGCAGCAGCAGAGAGCTGGAGGGAAGATTTAGTTTGTCCTCCGCAGACGAGGTGGACATTTGTCTTGTTTATTTATTTATTTATTTCTTTTACAAATAGCTGAAGGCTGGAGGAAGCCGCGGTCATCAGTTACCCTCCTCCTCCTCCTCCTCCTCCTCCTCTCACCTGTCCTCCACCTACACCTGGTAGCCTGCTGACCTGTCAGCACTCAGGAGAGCTGTGTGTGTGTGTGTGTGTGTGTGTGTGTGTGTGTGTGTGTGTGTGTGTGTGTGTGTGTGTGTGTGTGTCTCGAGGCGGTAGAAGCAGCTGTTCTCCTCTGAGGAGGAGGAGGAGAAGCAGCTGCTGCCTCTTTCTCAGCCTGGATGAATTCACTCTGTTAGTTTTTCATTTACTGGCTGAACATTCAGCCGCCGCCCCGTCAGTCTGACCTCAGACATGTCCGCACTGAGCCATCATCTCCTTCTTCTTCTTCTTCTCTCTGTTTCCTTCCTCCGTCCAGACTAAAATGGCGGGGGGGGGGGGTTTCTCTCTCCTGAAAACGGAGCTTTTTCCGGAGCGTGTAAACGTGAAAACGCCAGCTTGGTGTTGTAGTGAGTTCGCTGTCATATCGCTAGACGGTAGCGCAGCGTTTCATTAGAAGAGGAAGAAGAAGAAACGACAGTACGGACGATGGCGGACGTAGATTTCTACCACCTGTCTCCGCTCAGACTGCTGCAGTCAACTAAACGGACGCCGTTTCTTCTTCGCTGGTTTTCTGTGGCTGACTTGCTGGTCTGCAGATGTCCAGTAGAAGAATGAGCTGTTTCACTGTATTAATCTGCTTCTGTCTTAATTAATACAGCTGTATGAAGCATATTTTTAGCCTTTTTTTCTTCTGTTTTACGTGCATAACTACAGTCATTATGACCACATCACTGATCCAAAACACTTTGGACAAGGTCATGTGACAGTTTTGGTTGAATCATCAGTAAAAAAGTCAAACTGTGAGAAAATATCTTTGATAAAGAGTCAAAGCTGCGACACAGTTTTGTACTCAAAGCTAAAAAAAATAAAAATCTTATAAAACATCAACTGTCAGTTTGGATGAATCTAGAAGTCCTGATTTATTCTGTTGATGACGAAGCGCTTTCAATTTTCTCAAACCAAACCGTGAGCCAGACGGGGCGAGTGGAGACAAGACGTCCGGACTGACTGGTGATAAACATTTCACCGACGTGTTCATGGGAAGGAAACGCCGGCTGACAGTTTCATGTTGGAGCCTGTGAGACGTCGAGAACACACCTGCACACATGCAGCATGTGAAGATATGTCAGTAGGAACCTGCTGCTGCTCTCGCAGGTTATTCAGGTCTAAATTTCTCTTTTTACAGTTAAACTGAGCTTCACTCTCAGCTGGTTTCTCCTGAACACGAGCACAAACACACCACGGGCTAAAAGAAAGAGATGCATCACTAATTTAACGTCCTCTTAACACACCTGCTGATGTTCACGCTCTCCTTCTATTCTGCCTCTAACTGCCACATGTCGAGTCTTTACTCCCTACTTTACTTCTGCAGGAGCCAGATGCATAAAAACCTGTGTATGCACGGTTCTGTTTCACGTGCACGAGCCTCATTTCTACTGGAGACAAGCCCTGTAATCATTCCTCCTGTTCATACTGACCATTAGAAGATCCCTTCATAATGACCTTACAATGGAAGTGATGGAGGACAAAATCCACAGCTTCAGCTTCCAGTATGAACAGGAGGAATGATTACAGACACCTGACTGCTGGTTTAACACACTGGGAACACTGGGAATCTGTCATTTAATGCTACTTAATTAGGATTCCTGACCTGTTAGCACGGTTTAGCTAAAGTAGCTAACATTAGCCCAAGTGTTCCCAGTAAGCTAGCGTTAGCTTGGGTCCGCTGAAAC
>NC_089522.1:34388881-34398881 GCF_963924715.1 Thunnus thynnus
ATTCAGCCGCTCTGAGACGCCGCTGCTCCACAACTTCAGTCCAGACTGAACAACAACCGCTGGCTGGAGTTTCAGGAACGTCGTACGAGCAGCGGGAATCTTTGGGAATCTCACAGTTCAATTCAGAATCAATTCTTGATTGAATGATTAGAAAAGGCGATTGTAAAAAAATGATGATGAGTTTAAAAGTGATGACACATGTCTGGTTATGAGAGGTGAAGCCACTTTGTTCTGTCTGTTCCCGCCATGTAGCCGGTTAGCTAACGCTACTCTGCCAGCTGTTTGCAGATATCAGACTGAAACAGCAGCAGCAGATTAATCCGTTTCTTTCCTGTCTGACTGCTTATCAATCGTCTGTGGCTCGGATCATGATGGAGATGCTGCAGATGTCGTATTGTATTGTGTGTGTATCAAAGCTGATATATCTGATTAAAAACACGTCAGTGAGTCACACCGCTGCACTGGGTCACATGTTCCTTCATCATCAAGAGTTTGTTTAGAAACGGCTCCACAGACTAATAACAGCATCATGTTTTCAGTCTCCAGAGAGTAGTTCTGTGTAACATCTGTCTCTTGTTACATTAAATACATCAGTTGAGCTTTAAATGCTCACTAAGTCTAATCGCAAAAACTTTTAATATAGAATATAATTTTACCTTTATTTAATAGTTGTCAGGTGAACATATTTGTGTTATTTTCATGTTTGGCTACATTGTATCCATGGTAACGATGCAGCTATAAAGCATCACCGCGGGAACGAGTCAGACCAGGTGAGTGTGTGACTGTTAAACCTGTAAATATTAATGAACAGCTGATCTGAGAGAGAATTAATTACTAATTATAACTATACTGACATTCAGAGTGATTATCTAAGTGAACTGATTCATCTGTATCAATAGTGTCTTTTATCTAATCTGTAATATAGTGAGTCTTTGATCAAGGTTCGACCGTCGGCCCTGTAATTTGTTATTTAACGGTTATTAAGCTTCGTCACAGGAATCATTTATCAGTATTGTAAGTTTCCTTTGATTATGATTTTATTTATGTTAAATAGTTTTACAGACCGGGCTCGTATCACTGAATCGACATCGGAGCGTCTTCGTTGGAGTCAACTGACGTTACTAACTGTCAGCCGTTAGTCCACCTTCATCATCATCATCACAACACGACGCAGAGACTGTCAGCGATATAAAAGAAACTTAACGGAGGCATTATAAACTGTGAGGTTAATATAGTCCCTCGTTACATAAGGCAGACGCTACTGAGCATGTGCAGGAACGCTCCTCTGTTTACAGCTTCATTACCAACAACCTCCAGATAATTATGTGGGTTTATATTCTGAACAGCACAGTTCATGTTCTGTCATTTAGGCCGACGGCTGTAAATACCTTATTGTGCCTGAAAATAACACGGTATTTTATTCTGAAAATTACGTTTGAAAAGTGTCTTTGTGTTATATTTGAGCTGTAACGGCAGCTCCTGCAGAGAGAGTTTGTTGAGAGAGTTTGTGAGGAGCCTGACAGTGTGGCTGTGAGACTGATAAACAAGATACATAAATGTGGGATTTATGTTCTGCTTTAATGGAAGTTTTTCACCTTTACATGAGAAAAAAAAAGGCTTCAAGGATGAAGACTCTCCTCTCTGTGGATTAACAGTGTCTCACTTCACTTTTATCGGCTACATGACTGAAGTCGGTGGAATTTTGTTTTCAATCCGGCATGAAAAAGAGCTTCACAACACACAAAGACACGTTTCAGTCAGACAATGAGGAGCTGCGCGTGTTAATGCGAGATGCAGGAGTTTCAGATTAAGAGTCTTTATTGCATTTCAAGGAAACTTTCCCAACAGGGTGAAAGTGTTCTTTATCTTCAAAAAGTATTTATTCAAAAACATGTTGGAAGGAGGAGGGGTTGTCTTATATTCAGGGCCGGTACAGTACTACAATATCCACGAGCCTCGGCTGCTGTTGCTATGGAGAAGAAGCCGGTCAGAGCGGTAACGCGACGCTACAGTTGCTGAATTTACTCTAAAGTGAGCCAGAAAATCTGAAACATTGTAAAATCCCTTTTCTCGACATCTTAACAGAGTTTTAAGCTTTGTGATTGGCTGTTTCTTGCCAAAATGCACCCTGGGAGTCGTAGTTGTAACTTCTACCCTGATGTTTTTACGTAGCTTCCACTTTTTTACTGAAGAAGCAGATATTTTCTAACACAGTTGTTCAACCAGGAGAGTCTCAGAAACTGAGAGTCTCTGATATTGTTTATGGTTTTGTCTTGACGAGATGACAGCTCTGATGGCACTAATGAGGTTTTGGGTCCAATCGACTGGAGGTCTCGTTATATTTTGGTTACTAACGGAGACACACAGTCAGAACACTTTTATCTCTTGTACTGAAAAAGACGAGAGAAGAAGGATGGTCAGCTGTCAGACGTCCTTGAATGCATCACTTTCATCCTCCAGGTTGTATGTGTTGATGTGATGACTGTTCGTGTGTGTGTGTGTGTGTGTGTGTGTGTGTGTGTGTGTGTGTGTGTGTGTGTGTGTGTTGATGTGTTGAAGTGATTGTACTATGTGTGTGTGTTCATTGTTTGGGTCCAACCTGCATCATTAATCAGGAATGTGAGAGTGTGAGGCTCCTGTTACTGGGTCACAACAAGGGAACGAACAAACGCACACACACACACACACACACACACACACACACACACACACACACACACACACACACACACACACACACACACGGTGTCACCTCTCTCACTCAGCCTCGTCTCCTCTCATCTGTGTCCTCGTGATAAAAGTTTGTTTTTGGTTTCAGGGAATTTTCTCTCTAATCATGATCACACTCACACTGAACACACACACACACACACACACACTGAACACACACACTCACACTGAACACACACACACACACACTCACACTGAACACACACACTCACACACACACACTGAACACACACACACACACACTCACACTGAACACACACACACACACTCACACTGAACACACACACACACACACACTGAACACACACACACTCACACTGAACACACACACACACACACTGAACACACACACACACACTGAACACACACACACTCACACTGAACACACACACTCACACTGAACACACACACACACACTCACACTGAACACACACACACACACACTGAACACACACACACACACTGAACACACACACTCACACTGAACACACACACTCACACTCACATTGAACACACACACACACACACTGAACACACACACACACACACTGAACACACACACACACACTCACATTGAACACACACACTCACACTCACACTGAACACACACACTCACACTGAACACACACACTCATACTGAACACACACACACACACTCACACACACACACACACTCACATTGAACACACACTCACACTGAACACACACACTCACACTGAACACACACACTCACACTGAACACACACACACACACACTCACACTGAACACACACACTCACACTGAACACACACACTCATACTGAACACACACACACACACACTCACACTGAACACACACACACACTGAACACACACACACACACTCACACTGAACACACACACTCACATTGAACACACACACTCACACTCACACTGAACACACACACTCACACTGAACACACACACTCACACTGAACACACACACACACACTCACACTGAACACACACACACACACTGAACACACACACTCATACTGAACACACACACACACACTGAACACACACACACTCACACTGAACACACACACTCATACTGAACACACACACTCATACTGAACACACACACACACACTCACACTGAACACACACACTCACACTGAACACACACACACACACACTCACACTGAACACACACACACACACTCACACTGAACACACACACTCACACTGAACACACACACACACTGAACACACACACACTCACACTGAACACACACACTCACACTGAACACACACACACACACTCACACTGAACACACACACACACACTCACACTGAACACACACACACACACACACACTGAACACACACACTCACACTGAACACACACACACACACTCACACTGAACACACACTCACACTCACACTGAACACACACACTCACACTGAACACACACTCACACTGAACACACACACTCACACTGAACACACACACACACTCACACTGAACACACACACACACTCACACTGAACACACACACTCACACTGAACACACACACTCACACTGAACACACACACACACTGAACACACACACACACTCACACTGAACACACACACACACTCACACTGAACACACACACTCACACTGAACACACACACACTCACACTGAACACACACACTCACACTGAACACACACACACACTGAACACACACACACACTCACACTGAACACACACACACACTCACACTGAACACACACACTCACACTGAACACACACACTCATACTGAACACACACACACACACTAAACACACACACACACACACACTCACACTGAACACACACACACACACACTCACACTGAACACACACACACACTGAACACACACACTCACACTGAACACACACACACACACTGAACACACACACACTCACACTGAACACACACACTCACACTGAACACAAACACACACTCACACTGAACACACACACACACTCACACTGAACACACACACTCACACTGAACACACACACACTCACACTGAACACACACACTCACACTGAACACAAACACACACTCACACTGAACACACACACACACTCACACTGAACACACACACTCATACTGAACACACACACACACACACTCACACTGAACACACACACACACACACACTCACACTGAACACACACACACACTGAACACACACACACACACTGAACACACACACACACTCATACTGAACACACACACACACACTAAACACACACACACACACACACACTCACACTGAACACACACACACACTGAACACACACACACACACTGAACACACACACACTCACACTGAACACACACACACACTCACACTGAACACACACACACTCACACTGAACACACACACTCACACTGAACACAAACACACACTCACACTGAACACACACACTCATACTGAACACACACACACACACTGAACACACACACTCACACTGAACACACACACTCATACTGAACACACACACACACACTGAACACACACCACACTCACACTGAACACACACACACTCACACTGAACACACACACTCATACTGAACACACACACACACACTGAACACACACACACTCACACTGAACACACACACACTCACTGAACACACACACACTCACACTGAACACACACACACTCACACTGAACACACACACACACACTGAACACACACACACACACTGAACACACACTCACACACATCCTGAACACACACACTCACACTGAACACACACACACAGTGAACATTTCACTCTTTGTGTCACTTTCTTGGGTTTTTATTTCACTAATAGCAGATTTTCATTCATTCTGAGCCATAAAGGAGTTTAATGAACCATAAAAGTAATTTGCTTATATTTTGTGTCAGAACAGGAAGTGACATCACCTGACGTCAGGAGACTCTCCTCTCCTCCCAGACGTGAGGTTGACAGTCGGACTCTCTTGAGAGGAAGTCCAGATGAATCCTGCTCACAGCTGCTGCAGATAACGAACCTCGCTGACTCAGCGCTTTGGAAAATATAACAAACTCTAATAAAAGCAGATTAAAGATGGCCGCCGAGCTAATAAAGATCATAATGGATGGAGATGACGCTCGTCAGACCCCAGCGTGACGTTTCTTTAAGTCGACATTAAAATAATCAATAAAACAAACTGCAACACATAAATGAAGCTGATTTAATGGCCGTCGCCGGGTTACCTGCTGAAACTGCTGCTTTATAGAGTGACCTCATCAAAGGATGAAGATTTACTTTATTACAACGTTAACATGCACAATATCAATGTTCAGATGTTGTCCTCTGCAGGGCCGCCTCATTTCCTGTGACGCCGTTACAGCCGCTCACGATGACACGTAACCAACGAACAACCCAAAACTAAAATAAACGAGAATAAAACTAAATAAAATCAATAATCAATCAATCAATAAGACACAAACTGTGACAAAATGTTTTACAAATAAAAACTAAACGATGACGCAAAAAACATACGAATGAATGAATGAACTCTTGAGTGTGTGTGTGTGTGTGTGTGTGTGTGTTCAGTGTGAGAGTGTGTGTGTGTGTGTGTGTGTGTGTGTGTGTGTGTGTGTGTGTGAAAAAAGTAAACAGCACTTTTCCCACTGACCATGTGATAAACTGTTGTAACCATGGTAACTGTATACAGCTGCAAAAACGCATCAACAATGATGTTGAAGATAAGTGATGAACCATGATGTCGTCCGTAGCAACGGGCGTTAAATCGTCCGTCTCTTATGTCAGTTTCTCCGTGAAAGTTGCTGAACTGGTGAAAAACTTCTTAAGAGGAAACTCTGAGCTGGAAGATTTAGTGTGAATACAACCCCAGATGTCTGAAGACCAGGTTTATTTTAATGAATTTAATTTTATATAAGCACGTTTTTCATGACAAGATAACGAGCTCATCCAGCTGTGATGCAGAATAAAGATTTGACATCTTTAAAAAATTGCAATAAAAGTCCAAAACATGACTGAAAAACAGGAGAAAAACTATGAAATATGGTTAAAATGGTTTTACCTGGAGAGCGTGTGGAGGCTCCTGCTGTGATCAGTCCTGCAGAGACAAACAGAGACACAAGAGACGAGTTAACTCACGTTTACACCACAACATCCACACACATCGACTCTGTCAGCTTCACGTTCATCCTCACAGACGACGCTGAGATAACCAAACGTTAGAAACACTCAAGCAGCCATTTGTTCTTCTGAAGATGTTTGATGTGTGATTATATGTGTTGGAATGTGTGGAGGTTAAGCCTTCAGTAGCAGCAGGACCCGCGTTACCTGGACTTAACTTTATTAATGTAGCACAAAACACACAAACACACTCACACAGACGGTTTTTAAAGCTGTTCGGTGTCTCCTGGGAGACCAGGAGGCGTTCTGATGGTTCTAGGTCGGATCCTGACTCACTAGAAGTCTCTGCTCCTGACGCTAACATGCACAACAGGAAACTGGGAGAGTTTTCGGGTGATTTAATGACGGTAAAACACGCAGCGGACGGCTGCACATTTATCAACATGTAATATCCGTCCTGCTCCCTCCTCGTGCTGCAACATTAACTGTTCATCTCTGAATGTCACGGCCATGAAGATACAACCTCTACTTCTTCTACAGATTTAATACGCAGCTTCCTCATTTTTATTTTCTCTTTATTAAGGCTAACAAGGCTGCAGACAGACTGCAGTCACAGCACTGATGTACTGTTCTTACAAGGGATGTGCCCGAATACCAAATATGAAGTACAAACAGTGGGTTTTATACGAATATTTGCAAAGTGTTTCCAAAGAGACTCTCCATCACCTGTCGTTCCTCTTCTCCTTTCCACAAAGTTAGGTTGTAAAAAAATAGGCAATAAATGAAAAGTGCAAATCAATAATCACCTCTGAAGTTCTTCCCTACATGTTCCAGGCTGTGCTGTCTGTGTGTTCTGGGTGTATAAATAGGTAGAGGTCTGTCTGCAACGAGGTGATGAGTAAAGTTTGATCTCAGTAGTCAGCGCAGTCGTCTCTGATCTGAGACTCCAGTTAGAGACCCGGTGTGGGGACCAACTTCATAAGGTAGTTTATTCATGAACACTTATTATAACACTTTAATTATATAAAATTAAAAGTGTCATAAAAACAAAAACAGGATTTTTAAGCCTCTTTCCACTTTTATTCAAATACAAATACAAATAATTTTGCTGCCTCAACAAATACAAATACAAATACAGATACAGATACAGATACAGATACTGGGATCTCTGCACATCCCTGGTTCTTACTATGTTGTTGTGGTTTTGGGGGTCAGTTTCCTTTCAGTTAGACCTCCTACTTGGAGCTTGATCGATACTGACCCAGGTGTATTAATATTTTGTGGATCCTCCTGCAGGTGTAAACATCAACACATGTGGAGAATATTTTGTTTCCTGACTTTGTTTTTGGGAAATTCAGACATGAACCTGGACCCAGAGGACGACTGTAACTCTGCTGTTAAAGTTCATGAATCAGGATCCTAATGACACGTAACCCAGTCGACCAAGAATTACTGAAAAATGTTAAAAAGAGTAAAACATTCTGTCTCCCCGACAAAAACGAGATGTGACAGATGGACGAATGAATGAATGAACTTCTGTTCAGGTCTCATTCAAAACCTAAACAGGAGTTTTGCCTTTTTTTCTATTAACCACGTGATAGACGCCTGTAACCACGGTAACTGTAGACAAGAGAGTTGGCGACAGCTGCGGCCTCGAAATGCTTAAAATTAAAACTTGTGTGACACAAACGAGACTGAAAAGACTCAATGTTTGTTGACTTAAACTAACAAACTAATTTACATTTTCATCAAAAGACTAAAAACTAAATCAGGTTCAACACATCGTCTGCTTTCAGAATAAATCTGCATCGTTTCATCCTCAAAATCAACTGTTGAGACTAAACTGAGGAGGTTCCCAGTGTTCCCAGTGTTCCCAGTGTGTCTTAAACCAGCAGTCAGGTGTCCGTATGAGCAGTGAAAGAGGTTTTCCTCGCTGTAATCATTCCTCCTGTTCATACTGGATATTAAAAGATCCTTCAGATGTGCTTTCAATGTTAGTGATGGAGGCCCGTCTCAGGCAGGGGCCTCATTTAGGATCCTAGTGGCGGCCTGGTGAATCCACTTCCTTCTTCCCAACCGCAGCAGGGAGAGAAGGCCGTTATCCGGGTGGTCGGGATCCTTAATGATTCTCCCAGCCTTATTCTTGCAGCTCCTGGTGTAAATATCCTTTTAGGCAGCGTAGAGCTTCAGCTGAACTAACATCTCTTTGCGGGGCCTTGCCCCGAGGACCGAGGACCCGATGATATTAAGGGAGGTGTAGCTCCTTCCCAGACTCAGTCCGGAGCAGGTTGTTGTCCTGACACCAGCAGGTCAGGTTCCTTCAGGTAGGCCTGCTCAGTGTTATCTATGATCAGACCCACCACAGCTGTGTCGTCAATAAAACGTGATTGATACAGCAGGGGGCCCGAAACGCAGCCCTGGGGTGCTATCCGCTGTATAGAGGAGGTGTACCCGCCTGTCCGTCAGGAAGTGAAGGATCCACGTTCACAGTGAGGTGTTTAATCCAGGTCCTGGAGGGAACTGAAGCGGTAATGTCACAGAGCTGCCTTTACTGTCCAGCTGAGACGGGCTGCTGTAGAGGACGGTGGTCATGGCGTCGTCCGTAGTGAGGAGCAGGTGTGATCCTTCATCACTACAGAGGTGAGTGCTACTGGACGACAGTCATCATACTGGTCTGTCAATGTTCATTTGGGCTCCTGACTGCTGTATTAAGACACACTGGAAAAAGTGTGAACTCGTCCTTTAAATGACAGAAATGTAATGAATCAACAGCAGCGAGGCGTCTCGCAGACCTCACACACACACACACACACACATATAATACAGTACAGGCTGATGAGCGATTCCTCTCACGTCCACCTCAAATCCCTCGAGTGAGAAGGAGCGAGGAGACGATGAGGAGGAGGAGGAGGAGGAGTAGAGGGAGGAGTAGGAGGAGGAGGAGGAGGTGACTGAAGGCACATTTACCATCTGTAATCAAAAGAACTCCATGTTGGACGGTCGCCTCCCCCCTCCTTATTCTCTCTCTCTCTCTCTTCAATTTCCTTCCTTCTGTTACAAAACATGACCAGCATACTGATGGCGGGATTACACACACACGCACACACACAAACACACACACACACGAACACACACACACACACACGAACACA